>NW_025356973.1:0-2497 GCF_016433145.1 Gracilinanus agilis
GAGAGAGAGAGAGAGAGAGAGAGAGAGAGAGAGGAATTCACTGACAAAAAGAAAATCTCACCATATACCAAAGAGTTTATAGTAGCATTTTTATAGTAGTATCAAAGAATTAGAACATGAGTAGCTGCCAATTGACTGGCAAATGGACAAGCAAATTGTGTTATATAGTGTAATAAAATATTACTGTGCTGTAAGAAATGGAAAACATGATGAAAACAGAGAAACAATGGAAGATCTGCATGAACTTATGAAGAGTGAATAAGCAGAGGCAAGAAAGCAATGCACAAAATTATAAAGTAACTACAGTAGCAGAAATGGAAAGAATAATCGCTAAAAAATAAAAAATGAATATTGCAAAATTACAAAGAATATGAATGATCCCAAAGAAGAGATACGAGAAGACAACTTTTATTCCACCTTGATTCCTTTAAAGAAGTAAGAGGTCAATGAGTATGTGACATTAAATTTATATTCAGATTTTTTTAATGTATTGATCAACTTTCCTGATTTTTTCTATTTTTCTTCTTTTGATTTAGAAATATTCTGTTGTCTGAAATGGCTACCTGGAAAAGGGAGGGCAAAGCAGAGCAGAGAAATTTTAAAGGGATTAAGAAGAAAATATCAATAAAGTTTTATTTATTTTTTTAAAAAAAGCTCTAGAGCTCCCACTGACATTAATAGCAGTCTCCCTAAGGCAGCAGTGAATGCTTTGGTTGCTGAGACATCTACCAAGGACAAACTAGACTCAAGGTGAAAGGCATATTCAGTAATCTGCAAGAGCACAGTTGTTTGGAGCCTAGTAGATTGCTAAATCTAAGGTAAACTTAATGAAGACATCATGAAATGTACTTCCAGAAGCAAGGAATTGGGAGTTTACCTTTTGTCACAAGCTTTTAAGCTTAAAAACACACTAAAACTTTTGGGACATTGTATATATTCACAGCCATAAATGTAGGTGTTTCTTTTTTCCTAGACAATGGCAAACTTAATTATCACTTGTTATTGTTCAGTCATTTCAGTCATGTCTGACTCTTCATTTGTAGTTTTCTTGGCAAAGATACTGGAGTAGTTCATCATTCCCTTTTCCAGCTCATTTTACAGATGAGGAAACTGAGACCAACAGAGTTAAGTGACCTGCCCAGGGTCACACATCTAGCCAGATTTGAATTCTGGAAGATGAATCTTTCTGATTCCAAGCCCAGTGTTCTCTCTACTGTGCAACCTAGCTGCCCTCAATTATCAATTTGGAAATATTTGCTGGAAAGATACAGAATGGACAGTTGTTATAGTAACAACTCCCCCACCCCATCCTCATTTGCCTTTGGGTACTGTCCCTTTGCACACACAAAGTCCATGAGAATAGGGAGTAAAAGTTTATAAAAAAATGATAATGATTTATGTATGTACACTAAGATTTTTGAGATATCCTGGATGTCTAACTTTATCACCCCTCCTTCCTGCTCCATCATGGTTCACTTCCACTGTTCAAGAAACCCAAGGAAATCCCATTCTCTCAATCCAAATCCTTGTGTATGGTATAGGAGCCCTGCTCATGCCCCAACTGCCTCCCACTCACAAATCCTGGATCCTATTTAATCACTATTAAGCCAGAGTGTAACTCTCAGGGAATGACATGTTATATATACATGCACATTAAAACCAAATGAACTTTTCATGATTATTGTTATTACCATAATTACCAAAGGAATTAGTAATGATAAACTGCTTAGGGCATAGCACTAGGGACCAGAGGGCTGTCCAGCCTGCTGCGTTTACCAGACAGCTTGCTGATTTAGTGTTCCAAGCCTTGGCCCCCACTGGGAGCCCAAAGCTCAATAGATTTGATTAGGCCCATCGGCTCAGGCAGATGCTCTCTGATGAGAGCAGTGGAGGCAAGTGGGCAGAGAAGAAGCAAATGAATTTCATTTTTTAGGTCCTATGAATAAGATTTCAAGCTAGAAGGAACTGTAAAGTGATGCCTTCATCTCACAGGCTTGGGACAGATTATGTGGAGTAAGGGGAATTTAGCAGCATTATTAAATAGGTCAGGTGCTAGACTTGAGACTAGGGAAATGTGGGTTCAAATAACTCTTCTGACACCTATTAGCTCTGTGACCCTAGATGACTCCTCTATCCTCTCTTGAATTTCAGTTTCACCTTTTGAAAACTGAGTATCATAAATGGTTAAATTACCAATCTTGGAGTTGGGAGAATCTGGGTTCAAATGTGACCTCAGACACTATCTAGCTATGTGGCCCCAGAGAAGGCACTTTACCTTATTTTGCCTTGTCCTTTCCTTTTTTGTCCTATAGTTTTTACTAAGACAAAAGGCAAGAAAAAGAAAGAAAGAAAAAAAAGAAAGAAAGAGAAAGAAAGAAAGAAGAAAGAAAGAAAGAAAGAAAGAAAGAAAGAAAGAAAGAAAGAAAGAAAGAAAGAAAGAAAGAAAGAAAGAAAGAAAGAAAGAAAGAAAGAAAGAAAGAAAGAAAGAAAGAAAGAA
>NW_025356974.1:0-1366 GCF_016433145.1 Gracilinanus agilis
GGAAGGAGGGAGGGAGGGGATAAGGGAGGGAGGAAGGGAAGGAGGCTGGGAAGAAAGGGCCCCTCCAGATGTCCTGAGGCTTCCTCTGCTGTGCATCAAGTAAAGATGCAGGCCTTGGGTCCACAATGGGTCAGTCTGTCCCAGGAGCAGACCCTGACCCCCAGGGTGAGCAAAGGGGTAGGAGAGATGGAAAGAAGGGGGTGAAATACAGCTTTCAAAGTGGGTTTCTGGAGTGTTAATTATCCAATTTGGTTCCTGAATCCAGGACCTAGTGACCAGCTAGAAGACATGAGGGCAAAGTGTCAGAGAAGGCGCCAGGAGAGGCCTGGCGGGCTCAAAGTCCACCCCTGTCACTTCCTGGCCAGCTGGGGGACTACAGCCCGGCCCCTCCCGTCCTTCAGCCATAGAGCCTAACCTCTGGGACTTCTGGGAGAGGCTCAAAGAATATCCTGCTTTGGGAAGCTCCAAGTGCTGGGTAAACATCATTTACTACTACTAATTGTTTAATTTTGCATAAAAGCTTGCATGGGCATGGTAGAAAGGACACTGGATGAAAAGTAAAGAAAACCTGGGTTTGAATCTTGTTTTTATTACCTAAATTAAAAAAGTACCTGGAGTCAGAAATACTTGAGTTAAAATCCAGCCTTAGCTACTAGCTGTGTGACCCTGGACAAGTCACTTAGCCTTGTCTGTCTCAGTTTCCTCATCCCATAATAATAGCACCTACACCTCAAGGATGTAGTAAGGATCAACTGAAATGATATTTATAATGAATTCTGCAAACCCTGAAGAGTTTTATTTAAATGTTAGTGATTAGCATTGTTGATAAGCCCTCTGGAAGGCTGGAATGGTTCCTTTCTCTTTCATTCTTTGTATCCTCAGCAGCAAGAACAGAACCTTGCACACAGTAGGCACTGGGTAAATGTTTAACTGAATTGTGATTTTATGGATAATAATAAGGTCATTCCTCAGGTCAGTGTGGTTTGCATACAGCCTGGTATGGACAGCTTGCTCACAGGCAATCCAGGAACATGACCCTTCTGGAATGGGCTTCCTTTGAGACCCAAGTCCCTAAGTATATACAACCCCTCTGTCTGTCTGTCTGTCTGTCTGTCTGTCTGTCTGTCTCTCTCTCTCTCTCCCTCTGTCTCTCCTCTCCCTCTCTCTGTCTCTCTCTGTCTCTCTCTATCCTTCTCTCTGTCTCTGTCTCTGTCTCTGTCTCTGTCTCTGTCTCTCTCTCTCTTTCTCTGTCTCCCTCCCTCCATTCCTCTCTGCCGTGTCCCTGACCCCTTCCCGTCCCACAGGGCTGGGCTGACTCAGGAGGGGTGGGATGAGACACAAATACACACAGCCTCATCTATCCACA
>NW_025356975.1:0-2080 GCF_016433145.1 Gracilinanus agilis
GAGAGAGAGAGAGAGAGAGAGAGAGAGAGAGAGAATGCTCCCAGCAAGGGAATGGCACTTCAGGGAAACCTGACAGATGTGTATCATTTCTAGACTCCTTCCAGAGTGCTAGAAACAGATTTTCACATTACAGGAGCTGCAGGATACTTGGAGGCCCATGCCAAAAGTGGCACTTTCCCCACTGGGACCACAGCACGGTTTCTGGGGGGAAATGGTACAGCTGGAGCTGCCATGGGGGTCCACAATGGCAGTTCTGACCGCTTGTGTTCTTGGAGGATCCCACAGCTCTTTTCTGGGAGTTGGGCTGTTCCCCCCACCCTGTATCCTGGCCCAGGTCCAATTCAGGTAATTACTTTCTGCCTCTCTGAATTCCCCCTGCCGTCTGGGTTGGATACAGTACTTTCCCCCCTTAGTTTCATAGCCTGGAAATGCGATATAATGATGCTCTGCCCTACTTAACAGCTGCATTGCTTGCCTCCAGAAATGTAGGGAGCTCAGGGGGAAGAGAGGGAGGAGAATGGAATTCTGGTGGGGGACAGTGTTCCCAGCAGGCAATGCCATGGACAGGCTACACCCCTGGGCCCCTGGACTATCTACCAGGGTCTGAAATCTCCTCCGCTTGTTGTGCGCCCAGATGGAGAGAGAGCAAGGTGAAGGGCAATCCTCCCAGCAAAGCTTTCAGCAGGATGTCTGGGCCAGAGAAGCTTTCTGCCCATAATCTAAAATGCAACGTTCGAGGTGTTGAGAGGTTCATGAATGGGGGGTGGAAAGAGAGTGCCTTGCCTGTGTTCTGTTAGCCTTGGAGCTGGGAAGGACCTTAGAAGTCATTTTAGAGAGGAGGAAACCAAAGCCTCAAAAGAACAGTGACACTTTCCATCCCAAGAGCTGGAGGCTGCCTCAGTACCAGCTAATACAACTTGAGAGATTTTCCTCTGGGAAACTGAGGCCCAAGACGCCCAATTCAGTTTCCTTCTCTCTAAAATGAGGAAGTTGATCCTTTGGGCCAATATGTGTGCTAAAAGGAGGAAGAAGAAGAGCTGCCATCTTCGTACTAGATAATGCCCAGCTTCACGAGGGAGCTCCTAGAATCACAAAAGTTTAGAGTAGGAAAGAATTTTGGTGGCTCTCTAACACATACTTGAAAAAGAATCCGTGGCTCTAACTTGAAGACAATTTAAGTAAACATATTTAGGAAGGAAATCTTCTACAAAGACTAAATATATATTTTAGTTACCTGATAAGTTTTTTGATTTTCTAAGCATGTTCTTTGGGGGGAAAAGAATCGACAGTTATGAAAAATTATGTCCACTGCAAAAAAATAATAAATAAATAACATCAAGAAGTTGGGGCAGCTACATGGCTCAGGGAAAAGTGTCAATCCGGGAGTTGGAAGGACCTGGGTTCAAATCTGGTCTCAGACGCTTCCTAGTTGTACCACCCTGGATAAGTCACTTAATCCCATTTGCCTAATTTTTGTCCTTCTGTCTTAGAGTTGTTACTGTCAGAAAATAAGGGTTTAATAAAAAAAAAAATAGAATGAGAGCGTTGGACTGAATGACCTGTGGGGTCCCTAAAAGCTCTAAGTAACATGACTTGCTCAAGGTCAATAAGTGAAGGGCCATAATCTGAATTTGAGTTCTCTGGATTCCAAAGTCAATGGTTTCATGTCCATGTATAATTCTGGCCAGTGTGACTTAGTCAATAAAGGGGTAATCTGAGTCAAGGACGCCTGGATTCAAAACCTGCCTTTGACACAAACTAGCGAATAAGTCTCAACCTTTAGGTAACTCCTAAAAGGCAAAGGTAACCTTTCTGGACTGATTCTACTCATTGTATCCTGGTGCTTACACTTCCAGCCAAGCTGACCTTCCTGCCCCCTCCCACTCATTCCATCTCCCATCCCCATGTCTTTGCTCTCTCTCTCTCTCTCTTTCTTCCTTCCTTTCTCTCTTTCTCTTCCTTTCTCTCTTTCTTTTCCTTTCTCTCATTCTTTTTTCTCCTTCTCTTCTTCCTTTCTCTCTCTCTTTTTATTTCTATTTCTGGGTCTTTCTTCCTTCCTTCCTTCCTTCCTTCCTTCCTT
>NW_025356976.1:0-1804 GCF_016433145.1 Gracilinanus agilis
GAGATAGAGATAGAGATAGAGTGCTGGGCCTGAAGTCAGGAAAACTTGAATTCAAATCTGGCTTCAAATAATCTGTGTGCCTCTGGGCCAGCCACTTAAGCATATTTGCCTCAGTTTCCTCATCTGTAAAATGAACCAAAGAAGGAAATGGCAAACCACTCCAGTGTTTTTGCCAAGAAAACACCAAAAGGGGTCATGAAGAGTTGGATACTACTGAAAAACGATTGAGCAACAATAACAACTGAATCATAGAGTACAAGGAATGATGTTTAATTAAGAAGACTGAAAAGGAAGGGAGGGACCATATTGAGAAGGTCTTTAAAAGTCAAATAGATTATTTTATAATAGAACCTGGAGGTAACAGGAAGCAGGTTGTTTATATTAAATGAGTGCAAAAAAGGAATTGATAGGCCATCTCTATCTTCCATACCTTGCCCAGGTTATGCCCCATGGCTAGAAAGGTACTTTTCCCTAATTCCCACTTTCCATAATATTTGTTTTCCTTCATGGCTTAGCTTGGTTACTACCTCTCCGAAGCCTTCCCTAACCTCCCCAGATCAAAGCTTGCTTCATCCTCAAATCTTCCTTGAACAGTCACTCTGAATTTCTTTTTTGTCTCAGCACTTCTTTCTTCATGTTATTCGTACTTCTGCATATTCCAAACTAGTAGAACATAAACTCTTACAAGATAGGGACTAGCTTACTTTACCCCTAGGTGTAAAAAAACCAACTAGCATGGTATTTTTTACATAAAGATGAGAGTATTGGAAAGAGTACTTTATTTTGAGCCTAGAATCAATCAATCAAAATTTATTAATTTTTTCACATTTTAGATTGTTTTTAATTTAAATTCTTAAAATTTTAACTAAGTTTAATAATCAAGAAGCAGCTTTTCAATTTAGAGTTCGTTATGCTTACATCCTCAGACTTTTAAATGGCAACTAATGATGTGTTAGGCATTGACCATCTAAAGCCTAAATGAAACAATCTCTGCTCTCAAGGAGTTTACATTCTATAGGGAAGGACAAAATGAGCACACATAAATATGTTATTTTTTGTTATTTTAAATGTTATTTTACAAATCCTAGTTTTTGCTACTTATTTTCCTATAGCATGTCTCTGACCATCTCACTTCTTGCTCAGCAAACTCTTGTTGAGTTGGTTTTCAATTGTTGTGACTCTAAACCCTAGTTCAATTTCTAATGGTTTCCTGTTATCTCTAGTATGAAATACATAGCATTTTGTTTAGTATTATAACCTGGCTCCAACCCAATGTCCTTAGCATAATACATTACTCCCATTTATGTATTTTTCAGTCCATCCAAACGACTTTCTTTATGTTTTTTTTCTGCATATTTTCCATTTTCCAGCTTCATTCCTTTTTTTAAAAAAACTTTAAAAATTAATTTGTTTGTTGGTTACATTAAAATTTCCAGGTATTTCTCTCCCTCCCTCTCTTTCTTCCCTTCCTACACTCAAGAAGATAGCTTCAAAGCCTTTGTATAACTTCCTTCCTATGCCTGGAATATTTGCCCTCTTTGCCTCAGTTTCCAAAAAGCCTTGCTTTCTTTCAAAACTCAGATCAAGTGCTAACTTCTAAAAGAAACTTCAAGGGGCAGATGGGTGCTCAGTGGATTGAGAGCCAATCCATGGAGGCAGGAGGTCCTAGGTTCAAATCTTGACTCAGATATTTCCTAGCTGTGTGACCCTGGGCAAGTCCCTTGGCCCCCATTGCCTAACCCTTACACTCTTATGCCTTGGAACCAATACACAGTATTGATTCTAAGATGGAAGGTAAGGGTTA
>NW_025356977.1:0-3759 GCF_016433145.1 Gracilinanus agilis
ATATAATATAATATAACATAACATAACATAACATAATATAATAGCTAATAGAAATATGTCATCGTATATGATACGTGCAGAGTTCTTAGGATCAAATCTAAAGTAAATATAAAGTGCCTTGAAAACATTAACATGTTACATAAATACTAGCTATTATTTCTGATAACTGTAAAAGAAGGCAAATAAATTATTGTTTTTTTATTTTTAAAAACTCTTACCTGCCATCTTAGAATCAATACTGTGGATTGGTTCCAAGGCAGAAGACCAGTAAAGACTAGGCAATTGGGGCTAAGTGTCTTGCTCAGGGTCATACAACTACGAAGTATCTGAGGCTACTTTTAAACCTAGGTCTTCCCATCACCAGGTCTGACTCTATCTACTGAGCCACCTAGCTGCTCAACTACCTTTTTTTTTTTTTAAATAATTTTTAATTTTTAGAAAAATTTTCCATGATTACATAAGTCATGTTTTTACTTTCCCCTTCACCACCTCAACCCCCCACCCCACCCCACTCCTATGTAGCCAATTTGAATCTCCACTGGTTTTATTATGTGTGGTCAGTCAAGACTTATTTACACATTATTGATAGTTACATGGGTGTGGTCTTTTCAGGTCTACATCCCCAAACATGTCCTCATCAATCCAAGTGTCCAAGCAGTTGTTTTTCTTCTGTGTTTCCTCTCCTGTAGTTCTTCCTCTGAATGTCGGTAGCATTCTTTTCCATAAGTCCCTCAGAATTGTCCTGGGTCATTGCATTGCTGCTAGTACAGATGTCCATTACATTTGATTTTACATTCGATTTTACCACAGTATATCAGTCTCTGTGTACGATGTTCTTCTGGCTCTGCTCCTTTCACTCTGCATCAATTCCTGGAGTCTTTCCAGTTCACATGGAATTCCTCCAGTTTATTATTCCTTTGAGCACAATAGTATTCCATCACCAGCATATACCATAATTTGTTCAGCCATTCCCCAATTGAAGGACATACCCTCGCTTTCTAGTTTTTTGCTACCACAAAGAGCGCAGCTCTAAATATTTTTGTGTAAGTCTGTTTATTTATGATCTCTTTGGGGTACAAACCCAACAATGGTATGGCTGGATCAAAGGGCAGGCATTCTTTTATTGCTTTTTGGGCATAGTTCCAAATTGCCATCCAGAATGGTTGGATCAGTTCACAACTCCACCAGCAATGCATTAATGTCCAATTTTGCCACATCCCCTCCAACATTCATTATTCTCCCCTGCTATCATTTTAGCCAATCTGCTAGGTGTGAGCTGATATCTCAGAGTTGTTTTGATTTGCATTTCTTTAATTATTAGAGATTTAGAACACTTTCTTATGTGCTTATTGATACTTTTTATTTCTTTATCTGAAAATTGCCTATTCATGTCTCTTGCCCATTTATCAATTGGGGAATGGCTTGATTTTTTATACAATTGATTTAGCTCCTTGTATATTTGAGTAATTAGACCTCTGTCAGAATTTTTTGTTTATAAAGATTTTTTCCCAGTTTGTTGTTTCCCTTCTGATTTTGGTTGCATTGTTTTTCTTTGTACAAAACCTTTTTAATTTAATATAATCAAAATTATTTATTTTACATTTTGTAATTTTCTCTAACTCTTGTTTAGTTTAAAATCTTTCTTTTCCCAGAGATCTGACAAGTATACTATTCTGTGTTCACCTAATTTACTTACAGTTTCCTTCTTTATATTTAAGTCTCACCCATTCTGAATTTATCTTGGTGTAGGGTGTGAGATGTTGATCTAGACCTAATCTCTCCCATATTGTTTTCCAATTTTCCCAGCAGTTTTTGTCAAATAGTGGATTTTTGTCCCAAAAGTTGGGCTTTTTGGGTTTATCATACATTGTCTTGCTGACATCACTTACCCCAAGTCTATTCCACTGATCCTCCCTTCTGTCTCTTAGCCAGTACCATATTGTTTTGATTCAACTCCCTTTTTAAAGAACAGGATCTGAGGAAACCTCTCAGATGGCCTCTCAGAACCTTTTCAGGTCTAAATGATGGTCCCATCATCCTGAGAGCCCTTCCTTTTTCTCTACCCAGACTGCCCACTTCCCTTTTGGTCCTCATCCCTCCTGGTTATGAGATTAAGATCAACTCTTAGTGAGTAGAAATCCCTTTGGAGACTTTGTAAGTAGGTGATAAAGTAGAAGCATCCCAAGGGGAAAAGGGATATGATCATTCCTCCTTCTTATGTGCTAAATAAAACTGGCAGGTGTAATTGAAAAAGGTCAGCCATCAAGCATTACCAAGAAGAGACTCAGAATCAATCATCTCAGCCCTGAGGGGTTTTTGCAAAGGTGCAAGGACTGTTACAACCAAGGTCATTTCTTGTTAGATAGAACGCAGCCCCTCTGGGTCTACCCAGTGTTCTGGAAATGGTCTATCAGACCACTGAGGTTCTCTAAAGAACAAAGCACGCCCTCTAAATCTAGCCCTTAAGGGAGAGGAGGCTATCTCATTAATTCAGCCAGACCTGGGGAACTTTTGAGGGAAATGATTAAAATAAAAATGACCACCATGAAAAGACAGGGTTAAAAAAAAATGAAGAAAACAACTCGGTTCATTTCAAATAGTTTTCTAAACAAAAGGACATTATTTTTCTGGTAGGACGTGAAATAATTTCTGCAGTCTTTCTAATCATAATTTTGGGGAAGGTGGTCTAACTCTCTTTTTAACAAAATGACTGAAATAATTTAGAAATGCTGCCAGAATTGGTAAAGATATTTTCCAAAAAATGAAAGGCTTCTATCTAGCCCTTTTTTCAACTTCAGTCACTTCAGTTCAAGGAATCTATCTCTGCTTGGCCCCGTGCTTGGCCCAGGGGATACAAAGCCTGGAGAGACTGCATTCCTTGCCCTCAGAGAGCTAACTACCTAAACAGATTAAAAATTAAATCTGGGCAGCTAGGGAATGCAGTGGATAGAGCACTGGGTATGGAAACTTGAAGACTCTTTCTTCCCGAGTTCAAATTTGACCTCACACACTTACTAGCTATGCCCCTGATGTAAACCTAAGACTCGCGTGTCAGCACTGATGGATGACACACGGCTGCATGCTGCTGAATACAGAGACGTGTGTTAGTTAAACTATAAATATCGCGAAATTACGGTGTTTTTTCTCGAAGTGACACACCACCTGAGTTATGCTCCGATTTTTGGCGAATTTTGACACACCAAGCTCAAAAGGTTGCCTATCACCCTGTTTTCCTCAGTTTCCTCATCTGTAAAATGAGCTGGAGAAGGAAATGACAAATCACTCCAGTATCTTTGCCAAGAAAACTCTAAATGGGGTCAGGCAAGACTGGGGGCGGGGGTTGGTCGGGTTGGGGGGTTGGGGAGGGGAGATGAATCTAAAGTAATTTGAGGAAGGGGATACCACAAATACTTGGGGAATGAGGAAAAGGAAGAGGTGCATTCCAAGCATGGGACTATGGAAGGATACTAGAGCCAAGAAACCTAGCTATTGAATATCCTCTAGCTATAGATTATTATTCAGGGTAGGCAGGTATATCTAAAACAATTAAAATGGAATCAGATATGCTGGGTTGGGTGGAACCTGATAGGATCATAGGCTTAACACCGAAAGGGCTTTTAGTGATCATCTACTACAGACCCTCCTTTTAATAGCTAGCATTTATGTAGTGTTTTAAGGTTTACAAAGAGCCTTACAAATATTATCTCCTATCTATACATATATAGCATGTGTTATGTACAATATAGACTATATTATATA
>NW_025356978.1:0-4136 GCF_016433145.1 Gracilinanus agilis
ATTATTACAATTTTTCTCAACTATATGTTGTTTTTATTAAAAGGTTTTCATAGTTTAACTTTGCCACTAAATTCTTACTATAATGACTCATCATGGTTTGGAGGTAGTCCTGGTTTGTCAAACATATACAAATCAAGACAAGTTCTAGTAGAGACACTACTAATTAGGCTGCTTGCCCAAAGACATTCTTTTTCAAGTTTTAATTGGACTAGGATACCTCACAAGATTTATATACTTCTGTGATAAAGTGATAATGGAAGTTTTTAAGGTCAGTGTATGTCAGAGATAGAATGAACATTTTAATACATCTTAGTAGTTATGTTATTTCTTACTTGCTTCAAAAAGTGTCCTAGGGCATGCGCTTGCTGCATTCTGAAAAATTGTAATAAAATTTAAGAGCATGGTCAATGCATATTTCTCTTTCTTTTATGAGAGAATACAGAATACATAAATTACATAAATTGGATAGTCAATGTTATTTCTTATTAAATTTTATATTTAAGTTTCTTCTATCCTGCTATTAAAAATCTTCATAGAAACAGAAGTTATATTTTAAATAATACTGCCTATGATAATAATAAAATAAAAAAAATAAATGATATTAACAGTTTAGAAAATGAAGCCCTTAAAATATGTCTCTTTTACTTAAATTATTTCTTGGTGACTTTTTTTTTGTTTTTATTTGATGATAATAGTATTGAATAAACTTGGCTTTGTAACATAACTATTTTTTTATTTGAAATAATTTTTTATTTTTAGAAAAATTTTCCATGGTTACATAAATCATGTTTTTACCTTCCCTTTTACCCCCTCAATCCCCAACCCCCCTTCACTGTAGCTAATTTGCATTTCCACTGGTTTTATTATGTGTTGTCAGTCAAGGATATAGACCTGAAAAGACCACACCCATGTAATTATCAATAATGTGTAACATAACTATTTATTGGAGATAATTTCATATATTTAAAAAAAAACCTTGGTTTTATATTCTCATTTCAGCTGCCTATTTTATCTATTTGAGAAATCACAAATATTCATCAACATATAAAATAGTATTCACAGCATTAATTAATGTTATTTAATAATTGAAACTTTAGGAATAGAAAGTATTACAAGTGGATAAATGACAAATAAGCTATTTATGTATTAGGATTCTATTAGTTCTGATTTTTAAAAAAATAATTAATCTCTTACATTCATTAATTTCTAGTGATCACATTGGGGGGTTTGGAGTCAAATTTTTTTCCTATCTATTCCAAAATACCTCCTTTACTACAAACTATAAAATGTAATAGACAAAATTCTGATTGGGAATGAAAAAAAATCACTGTGAGTAATGTTTCTGGTCCAGGGAACTTTAGTAAGGAAGATAAATTTCTTATCTTCTCAAGCTAGGTGAGCTGTATAAGAGAGGGAACGAATTTGGAACTGAAAATGAAATAAATCTGAATACAAACAAATATGCTCCCAATAGGGATCCTTAAGCTTTATTTAGAAGCACTCATTTCTATTTAAACTTAACAGCACTGATCTAGATTCAAGAAAATGACTGTTAAAAATTTAACGACATAGACTAAACTTAAAAAAATACCAGCATAAATATTTTTGAGCTAGTAAAATACCTCTCTATATCCATAAATTGAAATCAAGATTGTTAAAGTTGTCTATTTGCTTTTGTATTTTTTTTACTTAAGGTGAGTTTGGGCATACATGCACATCTCAAGACAATATTATAGACGTTTTTACATATAGTCTAAGCACACCTCCACTTCTTTCACTGCCAATAATAGTGATTTGGAAAAATAATTAGTTCAAATCAATGATGTTAGAACTTAATATTTTATAAGGCTTCACTACAGTTGTCAGAAATAGATGTTTATTTACTTAGCTTTTGTTTCCATAATAGCAAGTACTTTTGAGCACAGGCATGTTTCATCTTTTTGTTTGCCTAGTACAGATTCTGAGATATTGTGAATGATTTTAAAGACCCTTTGACTGAAATAATAAATGAAAAATTAATGTAAGGCTAGTGTCAAGATAGCTATCTTAGGAGGAGGCAGACTACCTAGCTCTCACATCTCTATTCCAATAAATTCTGAATTTTATTTCCAACCAAATAATGATTGAGAAATCTGAAGAAAAGTTATAATAACTGAATATTTACAACACAGAAGTTCACAAAAGGTTTAATCAGAAATGGAAGATTAGTAGGAAATCAGAAATCAGACTCTTCTCAATTCCCCCTTCCCCTAAGAAGTGATGGTAAAAACACATGTTGCTTCCTTAGAGAACCAGAGACATGAGTAAATATAAAGCTTTGTATTCACAGAACAGTAAGAATACAGTTGTGCCTGGCAGAAAACCAGAGCGATCAGAAAGCCTAAGAGGTTAGGATCTTGGAATTCAATGAGAGTCACATCAAGTAGTAGTAGGAAATAGTGCAGTAGACTTTAGGATTCAGAGTAAGACAGGATAGATGGAGGAGGAATGATGTCACTTTTTCTCAAGATATCAAAGGCAACCCTGAAGATCCATCACTCTGAGGGGAGGACTAACAATGAGTGGGGAAAGGGAAACTCAGAAATTCAGTTGATTCCAGGGAAGAACAAGAGCTGAATACTATAATCAAAAACAAGAAATAGGGGAAGGGATTAGAGCTTGGAACTAGCACAAGAACTGCCATCAGGAACTAAAATTGTATAGATAACCAAATTTGAAAAAAATGCTCCACTAGTATTAAAAAATTATTGAAAAAAATTAGATATCTTCAAAGTGAGAATTATGCTGTAATAACAGCAATGACTCAAAGTAGAAAAATGAATTTTTACAGACTTTTATGAGTATCTAGAAAAAATAAAGGTTATAACCTAGAATAGAAAAAATATAAATCAATAAATATTTCTGTTTATCAAGAGATATTAGATCAAATTACAAAGAATAAAAAGTAGACAGATGTCATCTTTTTTCAACAATAATGTAGCTAGAAAAATAAAGATTGAGGAAAGTAACCTCAAGCATTTTAGACTCTCTGAAAACCATATGGCTTTGTCTCTTAATTGATCACATGTGGACTATATACATATTAATCCTATGAGACAACTGATCAGCACTATGAGAACTAATAAGAATATAGAATCTACCAATTACCTTCTGTATAAATTCTAGAAGTCAAAGGAAAGGCACAGGTAAAATGTAAAGCTCTCAAGTTAAAGAAAAATACTGTTAAACAGAAAGAAGCAGTTTGTAAAACAAGGGACCATAGACAGAATCTCTCACATTTGGCAGCTACTAGGACAAATGAGAGGTGATCTTAGAATATCATATTCCAAAAGGAAAACAAACACACACGCATACACACACATACAAAACTGATTGGCACACTACCAAGAATAACATATATGGCAAAGATGAGTATAAACCTTTGAGAAGAAAAATGACATTTTTTTAATTTTTTAGAAAAGTTATCGTGGTTACATGATTCATGTTCTTATTTTCCCCTTCATCCCTGAACTCCCCCCCGCAATGGCTGATTCATATTCCCACTGGTTTTAACATGTGTCATCGATCAAGACTTATTTCCAAATTGTTAATAGTTGCATTGGTGTGGTAGTTTTGAGTCTACATCCCCAATCATGTCTGCCTCAACCCATGTGTTCAAGCACTTGCTTTCCTACTGTGTTTCCACTCCTGTAGTTCTTCCTCTGAATGTGGGTCGCATTCTTTTCCAAGAGTCCCTCAGAATTGTTATAGATCATTGCACTGCTGCTAGTACAGAATTCCATTACATTCTATTTTACTACAGTGTATTGGTCTCTGTGTACAATGTTCTTCTGGCTCTGCTCCATTTACTCTGCATCAATTCCTGGAGGTCTTTCCAGTTCACATGGAAATCCTCTAGTTTATTATTCCTTTGAGCACAATAGTATTCCATCACCAGCATATACCACAATTTCTTCAGCCATTCCCCAATAGAAGGGCATACCCTCATTTTCCAGTTTTTTGCCATCACAAAAAGCACGGCTATAAATATTTTTGTACAAGTCTGTTTAGCTAAGATCTCTTTGGGGTACAAACCCAACAATGGTATGGCTGGATAAAAGGGTAGGCAATCTTTTATAGGCCTTTGAGCATAGTTC
>NW_025356979.1:0-5197 GCF_016433145.1 Gracilinanus agilis
TTCTGCTCCAATTTTGTGGTTGGGAATGTATAACAAAATCAGGAACATAGAAGGATGCACTAAAATGCACGTCTTGGACCTTTCTGTTTTGCTCCAAGGTGATGGACAAAGCAACTTTGGGCATTTTGGAAGCTGAAAAGGATAACTCATCCTATTCTTCGTAGTTCTTTTGCATTTTTGCTAAGTGGAGTCCCTAGGCTATTTAAAGGGGCATAGCTTAATAATGAAAGGGATGGCAGATATTGAAAGGAATTTTCTACTCTCCCCAAAAAGGGACTGGGGTCAAGGAACCAGATCTCAGCAAAGGGAAAAATCATTCAAAGAATAGACTTAGAGATGCCCAAGGGAGGACTTCACTCACTAATTGGCTAGGTGAACTTGGATCACAAGAAAAGCTAAATCACAAGAAAAGCTAAATATGGCTTCTCGGGCTATCAAGCTAAGGACCTGGCATACCTTGGCTTTTACATGGGAAGAAAGTGACCTGATGACCCATGGATGGCAGATGAGGGCACTAGGATTGGACACATCCATTAGAAAGCCTCAGTAGCAGATTTATCCAGAAACAGAGGTGCCCAGCAGAGAGTGGCACAACATAGAAATTGGACTATATCAGTTTAACAGAGAAAATAACTTAGACAATCTAACCCAGTGGTTCCCAAACTTCTTTGGCCTACTACCCCCTTTCCAAAAAAAATATTACTTAGCCCCCTGGAAATTAATTTTTAAAAATTTTAATAGCAATTAATTGGAAAGATAAATTGACCTGTGGCCATTGCCTGTCCCCTGGATTGCTGAAGCACCCACCACGGGGCGGTGGTGCCCACTTTGGGAATCACTGATCTAACCAGAGGACATTGGGCATTCTAAAGTGTCAGAAGTATAAGTTGATCTGATGCGTATTGAAGTGTGAGTTGCCCTGGACACATACATTCCCTGTATGTGTGTCCAAACGAGGAGGCTCCTGGGACATTTGTTAGTTGTGCACTCATCTCCTCTCCCTGTTGGTAGCATTAATTGTGGGGCACTATCCCCCTGTGTGAATGAGGGGAAATCTCTCATCTTTCCTGCTTGTTCATTTCATTAAACGTCTCAATTTTGAGCAACTCTGTCCTCTGGGTGGCTGGCACAAAGAAGCATGTTTCTGGGAGATTGCTGATGTCGATTTGAGTGGCTGCCAATTAGTTTCCCAATGTGCCTTCACCTTAGGTGACCCTCACAAGGGCAGAAGGTCCAGGTACTACAGTTATTACACTGAATCCCAATTCCTATTTTGTGGGAACTGAATAAAGATGAAAGCAATTCAAATATGGATTCTTTGCAATGACTTTGTAACTCTCCTCAGTTCTTGCTGGGCCATTTGGTTGAGAATGACTGGACCAGGTAAGTACTTTCTGGTTCTAGATTCTATGATACTTCATGTCCACGTGTGGTGGAGGAATTTATTTCACATTTTCCAAAACATTAACATTCCAAATCCCATTTTGAATTTGGGGGTATTTTAGCTCTTTAAATCCTTTGCAGATTAAGATATGCCTAAAGATCTTAACACTTATCCACCTTCCATTTTAATGGCTACCCAACCCTAACAAGCAGCAGACCTAGAGATGGGAGGTCTTGGGTTCAAATATGACCTCAGACACTTCTTAGCTGTGTGACTACAGGCAAGCTGGTTAATGGTACTTGTCTAGCCATTACCATTCTTCTGCCTTGGAAAAAATACTTAATATTGAGACAGACAGACAGACAGAGAGAAAGAGACAGAGAGGGAGGGAGAGAGAGAAAGTGTGGGGAGAAAGAGAGAGAGGGAAAGAGGGACAGAGAAGGAGACAAAGGGAAAGGAGAAAGAGAAGCAGAGAGACAGAGAGGGAAAGGAGGAAGAGAGACAGAGACAGAGAAGGAGAGAGAGAGAGAAAAGAGGAAAAGAGACAGAGAGGGAGAGAAGGGGAGAGACAGAGAGACAGAGAAGGAGAGAGGGAAAGGAGGAAGAGAGACAGAGACAGAGAAGGAGAAAGAGAGAAAAGAGGAAAAGAGACAGGGAGGGAGAGAGAGAGACAGAGAGCGAGAGAGTGAGAGAGAGACAGAGAGACAGAGAGAGAGAGAAAGAAAAGAAATATTTTCTGTAGCATATCTCCAGAGATGAAAGGAACAATATCCTCATTTTTTCTCAAGTCCTAAATCTTTTTTTTTTTAAACCCTTGTACTTCGGTGTATTGTCTCATAGGTGGAAGATTGGTAAGGGTGGGCAATGGGGGTCAAGTGACTTGCCCAGGGTCACACAGCTGGGAAGTGGCTGAGGCTGGGTTTGAACTTAGGACCTCCTGTCTCTAGGCCTGACTGTCACTCCACTGAGCTACCCAGCTGCCCCTAGTCCTAAATCTTATTAGTTTCCTTCTAGGCACTTTCATAATAAAATTCTTTTCACAATGTTTCTTTATAAAAAATAATAGTTAAGACAATCTTTTTTTTTTTAAGTCTTAAAATAAGTATTGGATATTGGTTTCAAGGTAAAGGAGTGGTAAGGGTTAGGCAATTGGGGTTGTTAAGTCATTGGTCACACAGCTAGAAAGTGCCTAATGCCAGATTTGAACCCAGGAACTCCTATCTCTAGACCTGGCTTTCTATTCACTGAGCCATCAAGCAAGCTGCCCCTTAAGACAGTTTTGATAACAGCTTTTTTTTTTCTTGCCTTCTGCTCTCAGACTGACAAGAAGAACCACACCACTGAAGATAGTAAGCTACAGAGTTAGGAGTAACCACCAATAGGGTACCCTAGAGCCTAGGTGTCATAGCCAAACTCTAGAAGCCAACCAATGAAAACAGTAAGTTGGGATAGTTGGCTCAGAGTGTGATGCTATACTTAAAAACAAGCAGTAATAAGGATGTTGGGAATAAGAATGTTGTAGTCATGTCCATTCAGAAGGCACTGCCCTTTCCCAGGTTTTTGTAAGTTATCGGCCACGCCATCACAATCTCGAATATGGTCAAAAACAACCTGTTTAACTATAGCATAAGGGAGCTGGAGATGCCTTTGGTTTTACATAGTCCTATTCCCTCTTTTACAGATTAGGAAACGGAGGCACAAAAACTTTTAAGTGATTTGCCCATGGTCCCATAGCTCCATGATCTTTCCACTTAAAATATTTTAATCTATTGAGCCCATCCTGTGTGCCTTATTTGATAGTATATATTTTAAACCAATGGGCAGTCATGTGGTGCAGTCTGCCTCAGTTTCCTTACCTATAAAATGAACTAGAGAAGGAAATGGCAAGCCATTCCAGTATATTTGCCAAGAAAACCCCAAATGGGGTCATGAAGAGTTAGAAACTACTCAAATGAGTGAACAACAAAAGATAAAATGTCTGTATAACTTTGTTAGCTCTCCTCATGATTTCCCATATAAACAAAAATTGGTTCCTTTTTTGTTTTTCTTGGAGAGAAAGAAGTGTATAGATTGAAGGTAGTGATCTTCTAATATTATGATAATAGTTGACAGTTACTTGTCACTTTAAATTTTACAAAGCACATTTGAATTCATATTTTGAAACATTGTCATTTTTTTTGGTTCTGGATCTCTAATTTTTTAGAAACTCTCTTTACTGACCCACATCAGCACCTGCTCTGCAACTTGGTCTTGGAGCATTGCTTGGGGCATAAAGTGGTTAAATGACTTGGCCAGGGTCCTACTTGTATTAGAAGCAGAGCTTGAGCTTAGGTCTTTCTGAATCTAAGGTCAGTTCTCCAAACCCCTCTCCTTCTTTAGGACAGGACTAAAAGTGGTATTATCTTCACTTTGCACTGTGCTACATTACCTCTTTCTATATTATACACATAGTTATGCCCATTAGTTTGGAATGTGGTCGTAAGAAATCCCTTCTGAGCCTCAGTTTTCTCCTCTGTAAAATTGACTAGATGGTGTCCAAAATCCTTTCTTGCTCTAAATCTATGATCCTATTATTTTGATGGGCAGCTACATGGGCAGTAGATAAAGTGGCCAGGCCTGGAATCAGGAAGATCATCTTCTTGAGTTTAAATGTGGTTAAGATACTTACTAAGTGTCCCTGAGCAAGTCACTTAACCTTGTTTGTCTCAGTTTTCTCCTCTGTAAAATAAGCTAGAGAAGGAAATGGCAAACCATTTTAATATCTTTGCCAAGAAAGAAGGGGTCATGAAGACTTGGACACAAGGACACAACTGAAAAATGACTTAACAACAACAAAATTATTTCGATCTAGTGTAGCCCTATTAAGGTTGGGTGTTTTTTTTTTTTTTTTTCATTTCCAGTTTGCCAACTCATAAATATTTGGCATGAATCAGAAGGAAGACCAGAGAAGAAATGCCGATAGATTTTCATGAATCTGTCACTGCTCCAAGACTTTTGGCATATCCTACTAATAATGGTGACTCCATAGTATCATCTTTCTACACAAGGAACAATATCATTTATATTAAAATGGGGTATTTAAATTTTAATCATGACACTAGAGAAATGTTTTACAAGAATTCCACTAGGCGTCGCTTTTCCTATGTCCTGGTGTGAGATGGTTCAGACTCATTTAGTAAATTGATTCTCCATGAAATATTCAGCATTGTGTTTAATTTTTTAAAGTCATTTTCCTGTTTATTTAATGCAAACTGAAATTCTTCCCTGTCTTACAAGCCTGGAAGCCCTGTACTGTTGCCAGATCTTTCTGTCTTTATGAATAATGGCAATATCATGTTTGCATAAAAGGAGAAAAAAAACCAAAATTGAACATGGCATTTAATTCTGCACATTAAGAATTTAGCTCACTGAACTCACATGAAAGGTTGCTCTATATTTAGATGGCTTAGAGTCTTAGATAAGGTTAATATTTAATTAGCACATTTCAAATATATTTAGAGACTATCTCAAGAGTATGTGATTCTAAATCTTTACTTCCTACTCATTAGCAACTAGAACACATTCTATCTGCATTATTTTAATTATAGCTAACATTTATATGGTGTTTTACTCATATTATTTCATCTTATAGTCATTGATTTATTTAAGGAGGTCATGGGAGCATAGATTTAGAGTTGGAAGGGTCCTCAAAGGACATAATTAAAGTACTATATGTATACACCATTTTATATTATATATGTTTATATTTTATATAAAGAACTATATATGTACATCATTTTATATTATTATATATATGTTTATATTATACATAGT
>NW_025356980.1:0-2165 GCF_016433145.1 Gracilinanus agilis
CCCTTCCTCTCTCTCTTTGAGATGGTGTGGCTTTATTTATTCTAGTCATGCTAATATTTTGAATCTCTTGTATTATATGGTGTGAGATGTAGAACCAAACTAAATTTCTGTTTCCTCAGCTGTTCTTGACACATAGGGATTTTTTCCAAAGTAATTTATGTCCTTTGATTTATTGAGGACTTGACTATTTTCTGATTTTTCCATAGCTAGTCAATTCTACTGATTTTTTTCTAACCAAAATTAAATCATAATCGTTTTTCATGATTTCTCCTTTATAATAAAATTTCAATTTGGGAAATTCTATTTTCCCTTTATTCATACTTTTTAAAAGATTTATTTTGAGATATACATCATAAGAATATGATGGTTAGACAGCAGTTGTGAAAAGGAGCAGGAAATATGAGTGAATTTCAAATCCTATATTAGTCATTATAATAATATGTATCAACCAAAAAAGATCATGGAATTTTGGACTGCATTATGAAGGGTAAAGTTTTTAGGATTAGAAAGATGGTAGCCTTACTATACTATATCCTCATTAGATTTTATCTGAGGAATACTTTAGAACTAGAACTAGTTTTGTTCTAGGCAATATTTTTTAAGGGAATACCTTGATAAACTAGAGAGTGCCTAGAGTAGGGAAACCAGGAGAATAAAGGACTAGATCAGGTGAGATCTGCTGAAGGATCTGAGGATGGTTAGCCTGGAAAAAAGAAGTCAAATAGTGGAAAGTGAATGGTATAATAGCCATCTGAAAATATTTGAAAACTGCTATAAGCAAGAGAGATTAGATTTATTCTATTTTGTAGCAGAAGGCTGAACCAGGAAGAAATTGCAAAGAACAATGCAAAAAAAAGCTTGCTTTGAGCTTGCTATTAAGAGAAATTTCCTTACAATTAAAGTTGTCCAGAAATAGAATTCACTGCTTTAAGAGATGGTGTGACACCCCTTCCTTAGAGTTCTTCAAGTAGAGGATAGACTACTACCTGTTGTGTAGTTTACAGTGGGGAATCCTTTCACTTATGAATTGAATTGGATGGCTGCTAAGATCCTTCTGACTCAAATTCAGTGATTCAATGATTCTGTAATTCTGAGATTCCAGGCTTTTTGTTTCTTCAAATGATTAAAAAAATAAAACCCCTTACCTTAGAATCAACACTGCATATTGGTTCTAAGGTAGAAGAGCAATGAGGGCCAGGCAATGGGGGTTAAGTGAATTTGCCTAGGGTCACATAGCTAGGAAGTATCTGAGGCTAGAATCAGACCTAAGAGCTCTGATCTCTAGGCCTGGCTTTTAATCCATTAAGCTATCTATCTTCTCCCTTTCAAATAATTTTTAAAAAAAATATTTTGCCTAGATCTCTAAAGAACTCCCTTGATAGTTTGATGTATAATATGATTATTTTTATTATATAGTTCAAGTTTATATTTAAAGAATGAATAGTCCTCCAATTATTTATTTCTTTGAAAAATACTTTATAATCCCAAAGACATTTCTTGAATATAATTTGGTAATTTAAGTCACGACATTTTATGCAATTTATAGTTATTTTGACTCAGACGTCCTTTATAGTTATTTCCTCCTAGATTTAACTATTGCTATATATAAAGGGTGTTGATTTTGTAGATTTATTTTGTATCCAACTTGACTGAAATGACTAATTTTGTAATCATTTTTTAATGCTTGCTCCTGGGGTTTTCTAAAGAAACTCGTATGACCAGAAAATAGGAATAATTTGGTCTTTTATTTAACAATATTTATGCTTTAACTTTCATTCTTTTTTCTATTGCAGTTCTTAACATTCTTGGAATGATTTCAAATGACAGTGGGAGGAAAAGGACATTCTTGCTTTATTCTAGTATTTACTAGGAAAGCTTCTATTATTTTCCCATTGCAAATTAAGTTAGCATTAGGCCTTTGATATATTTTTGATTTATTTTTGTTGACACTTAAACAAAAATGAGCATTGTATTTTACCCAAGCTACATAATTATGTGTTTTGAGATATTGAGTTTTAGATATGATTAATCGTATTGTTTTTTTAATATTGGTACAGGCTTGCCTTTCTAGTGTAAACAAAACTTGATTATGATGAATACTTTTTTGAATATATTATTGTTGTCTTTTTTTAGGATTTTAGTTAAAATTTTATATACATTTATTT
>NW_025356981.1:0-2627 GCF_016433145.1 Gracilinanus agilis
GAAAGAAAAGAGGAAGGAAAGAAGGAAGGAAGAGAGAAAGAAAGAAGAAAAAGAAAGAAGCAGAAGGAAGGAAGAAAGAAGTGGAAGGAAGAAAAGGAAAAGAAGGAAAGAAGGAAAGGAAGAAAGAAGGAAAGAAAGAAAAATTGAGTGTCCCTGTGTCCCTGGAGAAAATTTAGCTAGGGGAATTGTTCTCATGATCTAGAGCTTTGGACATTCCAAAAGGCTGTTCTCCTATGGTAGCTGTAAAATTGTTTGGAAAGGAAGTGTGGGATACAAGTTGGAGGCTGTAGGCTCCTATCCCTGATGGTCAGGAATCCAAATCACTTGGCAGGATGGAAGAAGAATTAAACCCAATCCATGGGGAGTGGTCTGAACCCTCACCCTCCCTGTCAGGGTGGCTGAGTGCTGGTGTCTCCCTGACAGGTGCATGTTCCAGTTGCGGGCCAAGCAGAAGAACCCAAAGGCCTTCTTTGGGTTCTAGATGAGGAGGTCCGGATCGAGGGCTCTGGAGACAGTGCTGTGATGGATCGCTTGTGTTCAGCCTTTGAGAAAAAGGAAACTAGTGCTGATGGTAAGAGAGCCGGGGGCGGGGGGGGGGGGCAGAACCAAGCCAAGCTGTGACTATTAGCTGACAGCATTATCGGAGAACATCATTCACTCATTCATTCATTTATTTATTCATTTGTTTGTTCATTATTTTAATTCACACAGTTGAAATCATTCACTGACCACCTGCCTGGCAGAAGCAGGTTTCCAGTGTTTTAGGTAGCAAGGTGGCATAGTGGATAGAACACTGGTCCCGGAGTTAGGAAGACTTGTGTTCAAATCTAGCCTCAGCCACTTGTTTGGCTGGATGATACTGGGTGATTCCCTTCACTGTTGTCTGCCTCAGTTTCCACATCTGTAAAATAGGGACAATAATAATCCCTACCCCCAGGATTGTTGTGAGGATCATAAGAGACATCGTGTAAAACACTTAGTAGAGTGCTTCGTACGTAGTAGGTCCTTAATGAATCAATTGAAGAAATTCAAAAGTAAAAGAGTCAGTTAACACATGGATCAATTGACAACCCATTGGCCTAAGTATGACAGATACAGTTGTCCCCATTTTACAGAGGAGGAAACTGAGGCTGAGTGGGGAGCTGAATTGCCCATCGTTTCACGGCTAGAGTCAGAGGAGGGATTCAAGCCTGGGTCTTCCCAGCCCCAAGCCCACATGCCTCTGCCAGAACAGAGAAATGGAAAGATCGGATAACACACACACTTCCTAAGGATTTGACTAGGGCTTCAAAAGTAGGTCTTCCTGACTCCTCAGCCCAGGACTCTGTCCTGAAGTCAGAAGGGTGATGGGTTCAAATTGTGCTTTACATCTTTATGTCATGTCTCTGGGCTGGTCCAGTCATTTAACCTCTGGGAAACTTAGTTTTCTCTTCTGGAAAATGGGGATGATAATAGCACCTTCCCAACAGGGTTATTGTGAGGGAGAAAACAGGAGACAATATTTGCAAAGTGCTTTGGAAGCCTGAAAGCATTAATAAAGGCATACTCTAATAATGGGCATTTATGATCTTTTAGATTTGTGAGGCACTTTCTCTAAGTTCCCCCACTGGAGCTTTATACCATCCCTAGGCACTATGGGGGAAGAGAGGGTGGGTACTATAGTTATCATCATTCCCATTTCGCAGATAAAGATCTGAGGCTCCAAAAGGCCAAATGACTTATTAGTCTTCCTACTGAAAGTAAGTTTTTGAGGTGATATTTGAACTCCCAGTCCAGAACTCTGATTCATACTACCACAAATGGCCAGATTTAAGAACAGCTGGATCCAGGGACAATGATTCAATTTGACCAAGAATTATTCATTGCTTTATCACACAGCTTTGATAAGTGCTGAATATCCCTAAAGGGATTAACAAGCAGCAATAAGTTTATGTAAGGCAGGGTGCACCTGCTAGGGAGAGGAGGGGTTTTTTAGGATCCCCCTGTGTGGCTGAGCCCCTCCACCTGTTTAGCTCCAGTTCCCAGAAGCTCGCCAATCCATTCTCCCCCTTCTCCTTCTACAAAGCCAGGTTGCCCTCTCTGCAAGGATAGGAGAGTTGGTGGCATTGGAGGGATTGGTGATTCTCCTGGGAGCAGAAAATGGCTCAGGTCCTTGTCCCTCTTCTCATCTCCCACCTCCCACCTTCCATTTCTCACCTCCTACTTCCCACTTCCCATCATTTCATATCTTCATCCCATCTCCTCAAGCTTCCCGTGGTAGTTCTGAGTATCCTCCCAGCTCTGGGAAGAGAGTGACCCTATTATGAAAGGTGATTGGTATTCACAAGGAGTCGTGGGAAGGCTTTAAAGAAAATTAGAGTTAAAAGATGACAAGAGATTCTGCAAATTCTGTTGGCTAGTTACCCAGAAGCCTCTTGGCTGAACCAAGCCAGACACATGCAGTTCTTAGATTAAATCCCTTTACATCAGCATGATTTCAACCCTCTTTGAAGCCCATGGCCCAAGTTTGTCTCTAGAAATCTCCCCTAAAACACTCTGGCTGATATCAGCCCTGTTTTTGTTCATACAAAAATCTCCTAGGATCCCCCTTGTAAAAATTAAAGTTAATATATTAATAACTTATATTA
>NW_025356982.1:0-1627 GCF_016433145.1 Gracilinanus agilis
GAGAGAGAGAGAGAATGAAGAGACAGTGAGAATGGAAAGTGAAAGAGAGAATGAAGAGTGAGAAGAGACAGACAGTGAGAATAAAGTGAGAGAAAGGAAAGCAAGAGAGAGAACGAAGAGAGAGAATGAAAAGTGAGAGGGAGAGAGAGGGAGGGAGGGAGGGAGTTACATACAACTATATAAGCACTCAACACTTGGGAACTTGGGAAAGGATTCTGAGTAATGTATTTCAGTGGTTCAAGATTTTTTAATTATACAATGCAAAGAAAGAATTCTCCATCCTATGCAGTCACTGTTCCATGGCTAATATTGCTTTGTCCCCCCCACCCCCAGTTCGCTCTTTAGGGTAAGCCACTGCTGTGTCTATACTTTAGTTTCAACTGCCACATTATCTTCCTCGCTAACCTTCTTCTTAGAACTCAAGGAATTTGGCTTTTATCAACAAATGGAGAAGAATGAGAGCGGAGCAGGTGATTCCAAGGGGGCATCAGAAGCCATTCCACAATGAGCTCAGGAATTCAACTCCCCCAATACTTATCAAGCAACCACATTCTGCTAAGCATTGAGAATCCAGAGAGAAAACTAGAAATGGCCCCCACCCTCGCGGAGGGCAGAGCCATCTTACTGGGGGATTAGAAAATGTGTGTAAGGAATCGGGAAGGATTTTGGATGGGTAGGGACAGGGCACCAGATCTGGGATTTCATGGTGAGCAGGTATTCCCGGAGGGGAGATTAGCAATCCCTTCTAATTTAGAGTCCTCTTAGAGCAAGGGTTCTTTTTTTTAAAAACCCTCACCTTCCACCTGAAAATTAACATTGTGTAATGGTTCTGTAAGGACGAGGCAATGATTTGTCCAGGAAGTATCTGAGGTCAAATTTGAATGCAGCGTCAACTGTCTCCAGGCTTGGCCCTCAATCCACTGAGACACCCTGCTGCCCCTCTCAAAACATCTGGATAATGCTTTCAGTATAACTGATCCTTTGGTTGTTCTATACATTTTATCTTCTGCATTTAAAAATAATGTTCTGTGAAAAGAACACAAATCCTGCAAAAGAGGTCCACCAAGGCAGCTGAGTCCTGGGCCTGAAGTTGGGGAGTTCATTCCAGCTTCAGACACTTCCTAGCTTTGTGGCACTGAACTAGTAAATTCACCTCTACCTCAGTTTAGGCAAAATAATAATAATAATAATAATAATACCCTGCAAGGTTGTTGTGAGGGTCAAATAAGTTAATAATTGTAAAATGCTTAACACAGAGTCTTGTCTGGTACAAAATAAGAATCATTAAACCTCTATTTGCCTCCCTCTCAAACTGTAAAATGGGGATAACAATATCAACCTTCTTTGGAGGATTTGTTGTAGGGATCAAATGAAATATTTGTAAAGTGCATATTAGCACAGTGCCTGGCATGTAGCAGGTGTAATATAAACGGTAACTATTATGATCACTACGTAAACTTCTTTGCCTCAGTTTCCTCAGACTGTAAGATGGGAATAAGACTGCAAGGTTGTTGTGAGGATCAAATGAGATCTTGTTTGTAAAGTTCTTAGCACAATTCCTAGCCAGTCAGAGGCACTACCCCACCCCCCAAAATTATTTACATATATATATATATATATATATATA
>NW_025356983.1:0-1215 GCF_016433145.1 Gracilinanus agilis
GTAGGGGGGGTGCGGGGGGGGGGGGTTGAAGGGGAAAGGAGGAGCATGAATCATGTAACCATGTTAAAAATGAATATTAATAAATGTTAAAAAAAAAATAAAAAAAATAAAAAAAAAATGTCTGTAGCTGGCGATGGAGATTCCCCTACCTCTCCCCTTCCCTGGACACCCACACACATTGGGAACAGAGCTTCGACATGAAGTTTCAAGTCAAGAAACAGGGTGGAAAGATTGTCAAACAACAACAATGTGTGTGTGTGTGTGTGTGTGTGTGTGTGTGTTTGTATGTGACAATAAAAAGGTACTGGAGATTGAAAAACAAACTCAGAAGACAATGTAATAAAAAATAAAAAAAAAACTATAAGAAAATGTCAACTAAAAAAAACGTGACACCAAGAATTCCTGGAAGCATTAAAAAATTATTTTAAAAATTAGTTAAGAGGGGGCAGCTGGGTAGCTCAGTGGAGTGAGAGTCAGGCCTAGAGACAGGAAGTCCTAGGTTCAAACCCGGCCTCAGTCACTTCCAGCTGTGAGACCCTGGGCAAGTCACTTGACCCCCATTGCACACCCTTACCACTCTTCCACCTATGAGAAAATACACCGAAGTACAAGGGTTTTAAAAAAAGTCAGTTAAGAGTGGTAGAAGAGTAGTTCCGGGTTAAGATGGCGACAGAGTAAGAAGCAGCTCTTAACCTCTCCTGACCAAAACACACAAAACTCCTCAAGGGGACATAAAAACAAGTCCAGACGAACGGAGGAACCCCACAACAGGGCACAGTGTGGAAGGTACTTGGAATCGAGGCATTTCCATGCTATAAAGGGGTGAAACAGCTCTCACTAAATTGTGGGCTGAGCAACCACCCCACCCCCACACCCTCCACACACAACACCTATAGCGCTGAAGCCAGTTAAAAAGAAATAGAGCAATTTTGGGGCACCCATCGAGTCATTGGCAGCTCCAGGGCCTATTTCTGAGAGCAGCAAGATTTAGGACCCCAAAAAGCTAAGGAATGCACACAAAATCTGAGCATGGGAGAAGGGCGCTGAGAGCAGACACAGGGCGCAGAGCGAGGGTTCAGAGCGCAGGCACGGGCGGAGGCATGGGTGGAGTCAGACATAGCCAGAAGCTAAAGCTCTGAAACCCTGTGTGGGGAACCAGTGCAGACGGGTATACGACTGTGGAAGCAGCACCCTGAGACTTGTAAAGAAACCTCC
>NW_025356984.1:0-7198 GCF_016433145.1 Gracilinanus agilis
AGAGGGACGGAGAAAGGGAGGAAGGAAAGAAGTTAGAAAGGAAGAAAGAAAGGAAGGAAGGAAGGAAGAAGGGAGGGAGGGAGAGAGGGAGGAGAGGGAGAGGGAGAGAGGAAGAAGTAGCATGTGCTTATAGACACCAGGTAGGATATAATACAATTACCCTTTTCCTTGTCCCCAAATAGAAGCTGACAACCACTCTGCCTCATTCCCTCACTGCCAGGAAGGAAAAGAAGCCAAAGACTGGTGGAGGGGAGAAGGTCACTTTTTTTATACATATACCCAGTTCTGGCTCTGTAACTCACAAGTCATCATTATAACCAACCAAGACTCCCCATCACTTTATAGAACTGGTTCTTCATATACTGATGTCTCAGAGAAGGTTCATTAAGCCTTCACATGTTTTATTGGAACCAGGGCAAATCTAAACATATGCTCTAAAGATGGGGTCCTAATTGGCCAGGCCCTTCATTATAGGTCCCAGAATTGTTGTGAAGGGAAAATCAACAGAACATGTTAATTTAAGAAATGAAAGAGATGAAGAAGAGAGATGACTTATCCCTCTCTTCTGTCCCCTTCATTTAATATCTCACCAAAATGTGTTATTTCTTCTTTAAAACAACTCTCATGAGAGGCAGAGGCAAGATGGTGGAGTGAGAGTCATTATTTTCATCCAACTCACCCAGCATTCCTCTTTCATAACAACCTAGAAAAAAAACACCAGATTGGATTTTTATCAAAAAAAAAAAAAAAAAAGTAAAGACAAAGTCACTGTGAATCATTTTTCCAGCCCAGAGATGCTTAAGAAGACAGAGAGACCTATGGACACTGGGGAGGGGATTGGCCAGCGATGTGACAGCAGCAACAGCAGCAGAAGGAAGTATTCTAGCATCCAGGGATGGTAGGGGGCTGAGAGTCAACAGCAGGACAAGAAGCACCTGGGCAGAAAGATATCTTGGGGGATCTCTGGAGGACCAAGTGCCAGCTGGCAATACTGTGCTCTCATCTAAATCTGGGTTACAGTTCCAAGATGGAGAGGAGTAGTTGTAGATTTAAGAGATCAAGGCCTCAAGCTATGTGGTAAGCAAGGAACAGACTCCAAAAGTTTGGGTGTGTAGATCAGAGTTCAAGAGGAGAGGAGGTATTCAGTTCTAACTTTTAGCCCCAAACATAAGCCTGAAAACATAAATTAACTCATTTCATTCTTGCAACAGCTTTGCAAAATAAGTGATGTTATTTATCCAATAAGTGCTGTTATTTATCCCATATAGAGGAAAGCGAGGCAAACAACAGTTAAGTAACTTGCCCTGGGTCACATAGCTAGTAAATGCCTGAGGCTGGATTTGAAGGCAGATCCAGTTCTTTATCCACTTCACCACCTAACTGACAACTAATTTGAAACTAAATAACCTAATCCTAAAGAATAGTTGGGTCAAAGAACAAATTATTAAAGATAATGACAACAAGGAGACATTGTGCCAACATTTGTGGGATACAGCCAAAGCAGCACTTGGGGGAAATTTATATCTGTAAATGTTTATATCAATTGGAGACAGAGACAGAGACAGAGAGATTCAGAAACAGAGAGACAGAGAAAAAGAGACAGAGACAGAGAGAGATAGAGACAGAGACAAAGACAAAGACAAAGACAGAGATAGAAAAAATAAAAAGACAGAGAGGAGAGAGAGAGGGTCAGAGGGACACAGAGAGACACAGAGACAGAGAGAAAAAATAAAAAGACAGAGGAGAGAGAGGGCGGTAGAGAGACAGAGACAGAGAGGAAAAAATAAAGAGAGTCAGTGACAGAGAGAAGAGAGGCAGGCAGAGAGAGACAGAGAATCACAGAGACAGAGAGAAAAAATAAAAAGACAGAGAGGAGAGAGGGCAGCAGAGAGACAGAGACAGAGGAAAAAATAAAGAGAGTGACAGAAAGAAGAGAGACAGAGACAAGGAGAAAAAAGAAAGAGAAAGACAGGCAGTGAAAAAGAGACACAAAGTGCTCACTTTGGCAGCATATATAATGGAACAATGATACAGAGAAGATTAGCAGAGCTCCTATGCAAGAATGACAGGCAATTTTGTGAAGCATTCCATATTTTAAAGAAAAGGAAAGGAAAGGAAAGGGAAGGAAAGGAAAGGAAAGGAAAGGAAAGGAAAAATAGAGAAAAACAGAGGCAGAGAGAAAAAGATAGGGAGAGACAGAGACAGAGAGACAGAGAGAAGAGAAAAGAGAGAGACCAAGAAATGGAAAGGAGGAAAAAAAGATTTTTAATGCAGATAAAAAAGTAGAAAGGAGGGCAGAAAGAATCATAGAGTAAGAAATTATGACCCAAAGGAAGGCAGAGCCAGACCTGGCTCTCAGGGCACTGCTCTTTCTCCTATTCCAAAGCAGTTTTTTTCTTCTGTTTCTTCTCCCAGATCCCAAGAGACTCTCAAGTGGCCCAGAGGGTGACTTTTCCTGCAGAAAAGGTGCCTCCTAGGATCTCGGTGCCCTTTCAGCTTGCTGGGGTCCTCCTCGGGAGAGAGTCTCTAAGGAAGCTACAGTTTCCATTGAAATGACTGAGCCAGGACAACAAGGACCGCCCCCCTCCCTTCTAAAATAGATGGAAAAAGTAGTTCCAGAGACAAGAATTCACATGTTCAATATCACATAGTAGCAGAGCCTTGGGAGTGGAATTCCCAGCTGAGTGCTCTTTCCACATATAAGATCACAGGCTCCTACATCTAGAGCTGGAAGGGCGTGCAGTCCACCCCAACCCCCTCAATTTACAGATGGGGAAACAGAGGCTGAGAGAATCTGTGAAGTAACTTGGTCACAAGGTAGAAAGTAACAGAGGCAGGATTTGAACCCAGATCGTCAGGATAACCAGCCCTCAAGCTGCAGGACCAGATCATCCGCTCACCTACTCGCTGGAGTTAGCTTCTGGCCCCGGGGCCTCTTTTGATCACACGAAATGACCCCCTTAGGAGGAGACGGAGAGGTGGGCTAGAGGCCAAAGACAACAGCCACTCTGGAAGGAGAAGGATTGCCCACTAAAAGCTTGTCAGCTCAGGTCTACTCTCCTTCCATAAACACGGCCCCGTTATCTAAACAAGCCGAAAGGATGGGGGAGCGGTTTTTAAGTGGGCTCCGGAGCTGGCTGGCTTTGGCACTGATCCCAGACAGGCAGCTGGGGGCAAGGAAGGAGAGGGAGAAGAGAGGAGGAAGGATAAGGAGAGGAAGAGGAAGAGGGGTGAGGGAGGAGGATGGAGGGAAGGAGCCTCGAATTTCCGGCTGGTAGGGAGCTGAGGGCTCATCTGGTCCAAGCCCTCGGGGCTCCGGAGAAGAAGGGATTTGCCTAAATTAAACAGGAATCAGAATCTCTGAACAAGATCCCTTGATCTCTCCAGCAAACAAGCCCTGTTTCTTAAACTCTTAACTGAACGTTTTGAACCGAATTACGTAGCTGCCTATGTACCGGGCGTTGATCTAAGTGCTAAAGATGCTAAAACGGGCAAAAGCCGGTCCCTGCCTACCCTCGAGGAGCTCGCAGTCTAATGGGGGGAGGGTCAGTGCAAACAAATAAATATATTCAAAGCTAGACACAGACGGGATAAATAGGAAATAATTAACAGAGGCTCTTCCTTTGGCACAGGAATTAAGGGCGGCTCCTCTTTCCATCAGACCAAAGCACCAGGAGGAAGGGGAGGAAGGTAATAATAATAATAATAATAATAATAATAATAATAATAATAATAATAGCTAGTATTTAGACATCTTTTTCATGTTTGCAAAGTGCTTTACAAATATTATTTTATTTGATTCTCACAATCACCCTGGGAGGGAGGTGCTGTTATTTCCCTCATTTTCCATGAGGAAACTGAGACAGAGAAAGATTAAATGGTCTGCCGAAAGTCAGACAGCTGGTGTCTATGGCTGGTTTTGAACTCAGGACTTCCTGGTTTTGAGTCCATTCATGCCACCTAGAAAGAAAGAGGGGAGGGAGAGAGAGAGGAGTGTCTCCTCTGTTATGGACATAGGGCAGTACCTTGGACATCTCCCCCCTCTAGGGAATAGTGCCAAGGGGAGGGAACTAGGGAAGGATACTGAGGGGGGTAGTCAGACCCCTTTTTTTGAGAAATACTCTCAGGGTGGAGTCTTGAAGGATAAAGAGGGTTCAGTCAAGCAGAAGGGAAATGGGAGGGCACAGAATCAAAGAAATGCAAACTGGGAGGGCTCATCTAATACCATCTGTACCTGCGCATGAATTCTTTCCATGACATACTGGTGGGGCCAGGGAGATTTTCCTTAAGTGGTAGCTGAGGGGTGCAGTGGATAGAGCCCTGGACCTGAAGTAGTTGTGTGACCCTGGACAGGTCACTTCACCCCGTTTACCTCAGTTTCCTCACCTGTCAAATAAGCTGGAAAAGGAAATGTCAAACTAGCTGTGTGACCCTGGACAGGTCACTTCACCCCGTTTACCTCAGTTTCCTCATCTGTCAAATAAGCTGGAAAAGGAAATGTCAAACTAGCTATGTGACCCTGGACAAGTCACTACATCCCGCTTACCTCAGTTTCCTCATCTGTAAAATGAGTGGGAGAAGGAAATGTCCAGCCACTCCAGTATCTCTGCCAAGAAAATCCCAAATGGGGTCAACAGAGAGTTGGAAATGACTGAACAACAAATTTTACTTGAAGATCTCAAATAGAGGTGGGGCGTGGGCAAGCGGCCCATTCCACTTCTAGTAAGAAATAAGGTTGAAATCTCCCTCTGAAAGTCCTCCCTGCTTGTTCTTGGTTCTGTCTTCAGGGGCCGAGCAGAGCACCTGCTACCATTCAGAGGCGTGAAGTCGTCTGTTCTCCAGATTCCAATAGTGTGGGCTCAAGGCCCTTCGCCAGCCTGGTTGCCTTCATGTGGGCCACCTCTAATTTCTCATTTTATTGTTGTTCAGTTGTTTCAGTTCTGTCCAACCCTTCGTGGCCTGTTTGGGATTTTCTTGGCAGAGATACTAAAGTGGTTTGCCATTTCCTTTTCCAGCTCATTTTATAGATGGGGAAACTGAGGCACACAGGGTGAAGTGACTTGCCTAGGGTCACACAACTAATATGTATCTGAGGCCAGATTTGAATTGATGAAGATAAGCCTTCTTGACTTCAGGCCCAGAGCTCTATCCAGTAGGCCACCTGGCTGCGGATCATTGTCCTTCCTCAAAGTGAACACAGTGCACTGTCCAAAAATCATGGGGTCAATTTGGAACTGGAAAGAACCTTGGAAGCAGATGGGGACAAGGAGGGAGAAGGAAAAGAAAGAGAGAGAAAAGGATGGAAAGAGGGGAGGAGATCCAAAGGTAGCCTTGTCCTCTTTCATTTTAAAAATGGGGAAACTGAGGCACACAGGGTGCAGTGACTTGCCCAGGGTCGCAGAGTTAATAAACAAAGCTGTGAAGTCAGGGCTGACCTCCACTTCTTCCTCCCCTAGTTCTTCCCCAAGGGCAGAAGGGAGGCCAGAGTAACCCGGCAGAGGGTGGGGAGGCCAGTTTGACTAAGGGTTGACATAAGAGGAGCAGAGAGAATTAAGGGCCAAAGGACAGGGTGGAGCTGAGGCGTAGAGGGCCCTGAATGTGCAGTGGAGGGAGGAGTGAGATGGTAGGACTCACTGAGGCTGAGAGACCGAGCTGAGGGCAAAGTCCAGAAGAGGAAAGACACAATTCAGGATCCCTGAAAAGCCATTACAACCCACAACCCCATTAGGAGAAAATTCATCCCCTAAACCAGCTTGGCATTTGTTGCTGTGCTCAGGGCTCGCTGAGGAGACTTGAGAACACCCCTCCTCCCCGTCCCCCTCCAAATACATGGGATTGATGGGATTGATGGCAGGATCCAGGCCTGGGGGGCCCAATGTGTGACCCTGGGCAAGTCACTTAACTACAATTGCCTGGTCCTTGCTCTTCAGTCTTAGGCTTGCTCCTAAGACAGATAAAAAAAGGGTTATTTTTTTAAATCCTGGTTTTCTGGTATCTTCCTCACCTTCCATCAACCTTCCAGGAGGATGACTCCACACACACATATTAAACCAAGCACGGAGGGGCAATGAGGTAGCTCAGTGGATGGAGAGCCAGCCCTGGAGAGGGAAAGGTCCTGCATTCAGATCTGGCCTCAGACACTTTCCAGCTGTGTGACCCTGGACAAGTCACTTAAGCCCCATTGCCTAGCCTTGAGCACTCTTCTATCTTGGAAAGATGTTACTAAGACAAAAGGTAAGGGTTAAAAAAAAAAAAAAACAAGCATAGGCCATCTAGTCATTCCTATCCATTAGGATCTTAGGGCAGGGCATGCTGGGAGCCCCTTAGAGATCACTTAGTCCAACCCTGTCCTTGTACAGTTGAGGAAACTGAGGCTCCCATATTGAATCTGCTCAAGGTCCCACCTTGGGACAGTGGCTGAGCTGGGACCCAAATCGATGCCTGCCTTAGACCACTGCCTCCCCCCAACTGGTTGAGATCCTTTCCCTTCCTCTCTTGGGAAGTTGCATGTCTAGAAACCTAGGAGGCTGCTGCAGGGAAGCTCACCCACAAGGTGGGAGTGTGCGCCCTCTGGTGGTCCGCACAGACCAACACATGAGATGGACAAGACCTTGGAGGCGTCCAGTCCACCCCTGACCAGGAGCCCGGCCTGCGACACTCTGATGAGGGTCCCCCAGCCTCTGCTCGGAGACACCACTGAGACGTCACTCTCAAGCCCATCCACTCCGGGAGAACTCATTAACTGGGAAGATTTCACACCAGCCAGCCCAGATTCCCATCTCCTCCACTGGCCTTGGCTTGGCTAAGTAGAACAAGGCTCAGGCTGATCCCTTCTCCAACCAGGTAACACTTCAGATCCTCCATGGCGGCTCTCTTGTCCACCACCACCTGCCCCATCCTTCTCCTCCTTTGGCAGATCCTAATATGGTCCTCAAGGTCTTGGTTACCCTTCCTTGAAAGCTCTCCAGTTCATCAATGCTCTTCCTTCCCCCCTTTCTTTCCTTCCTTCCTCCTTCCCTTCCTCCTTCTCTCCTTTTCTTTTCTTCCTTCCTTCCTTCTTCCTTCTGTTCTTTCTCTCTCTTCCTTCCTTTCTATTTCTCTCTGTGTCTCTCCCTCTCTGTTGCTTTCTTTCTTTTTTCTTTCTCTTCTTTTCTTCTTCCTTCCTTCTTTCCTCCCTCCCTCTCTCCTTCCCTTCCTC
>NW_025356985.1:0-7714 GCF_016433145.1 Gracilinanus agilis
TGCTCCAGACATGGGAGGAAAACGAGGCCCAGATATGTGGGCTTGGCAGTGATCCACAGAGGAGGAAGGAGGCCCACCGAGCTGAGGAAGTCAGAGGGCTTCTGAGAGGTGACCGATGGACCGAGGAGCCTTAGGAGGAATGGTCAGCTGGATAAACTGAGACAGAGAGACAGACAAAGACACATAGAGAGACACACAGAGACGGGCAGCTGTGCTCTGCCCCCCTGAAAAGAGAGGCGCCCAGGAGGAGAGGAGGGAAGGGGAGGGGAGGGGGTGAGTGGTGGAGAAGGGAAGGCCCGAGGACAGGGAGGGACTGGGACTGTCTGAGCGCTCGGGCCCTTGTTCTGGGAGATGGAGGGTGACAGCTTGAGGAGATGGGCCTGGGGCCAAGGGAAGGCTTTTTAAGGCATGCTGGGAGATGGCAGGAAAGCACTGAGACCAGAGGGGAGATGAAGAAGCTTGGCTTTGGTCCTGGCCACCCAGCTGGCTAGATTGATGTCCTTCCCCAGTAGCCGCCAAATTGCAAGCTCTCTGGTCCCTAAAGCACTTCCCACCTGGACCCAAGCTACCTTTCTGGTTTGTCATGCATTACTCCACTGTCCATCTTCTATGGTCCAGCCAGACTCTCCTTGCTGTCCCTCACATGTAATCTCCTACCTCCATGCCTTTGTACTGGCAGTCCTCCTTGCCTTCCCTCCTCATCTTTGCTTCTTTGAATCTCAGCTCAAGTGCCCTCCCACCCAGTGCCAGGACCCTCCCTCCTTACCCCAACATCATCTTGAAATTTTCCACAGACACTTCTTCCTCACCCAAAAGAATGTTTGCTTCTTTGGGGCTAGGACTGGTGTTCCTGGCACCCAGCACAATGCTGAGCATGTTAGTAGATTGGTTCCTCCCTCTCCCCTTGAGAAGCAAACAGCCTCCAAATTGGTTTTCCCAGTCTGGCCATGTCACTCTTTTGCTAAAGACCAAACCAAAGCCACTGTATATTACTCTCCCTTTCTTTGAAGGAATTACCAACCTTTAGGCCTATTAGTGAAGGCCTTCCCCTGTTGGGCTCCCAGCTCTTCTCTCATTCCTGCTTTATTTCCCAGGACTCCCCTCGGTACCCTCTGGCAGTGTCCAAATAGGATGCCGCCTCTTTCGCTCCTTCACATGTGTTCTCTCTCCCAGGCTGTCCCCCAACCCTGGAAGGCTCATGCTCTCAGCCCCAGGCTCAGAACCTTTGTCTTCCTCCCAGTTTTTAGGGGGGTCTTTTGCCCTTCCACTCGAATGTGATTGCTGGGCTGTCTTGTTTTACATCTCCAAGGTTTTGTGCAAAGGAAGTGCTTAGTGAGTGACCAGTCGTTCAGGGAGGTGCTCATTCTTTGCCCAAGTGCCCAGAGAGGTGAAAGATGGGACCTTAATGCCTGGCTTTGGCTGGAAGAGCGCGTGCTTGTGAGGTCTGGGAGGGCACTCAGATCACTCTGTGGAATAAAGCCAGAGGAAGGAACAGGACTGGCAATAGAAGGCTCTTGCCCATGCCCGAGGAGAGGAGAGCCTGAACCCTAGTGGTGATGTGTGAGTGAGGGGGCCACCAGTGAGCTGGACTTGACAGCTGTCTGTCTGGTGTGAGGAGAAGAGAGTGTCAGGAAGGGCTGAGATCAGCAGCCCAGGTGCCTGGCAGGACACACAGGGAGATGATTCAGTTGGAGATGTGCCCTGGGCAGTTGGTGACAGGACTAGGCCTCAGCAGGGAGATTAGGGTCTGGTGCAGAGATCTGGGAGTTCTCTCTAGAGATGAGAGAGTGCAGAAAGGCCAGAAGCCTGGGACAGTCTAGCAGAGGAAGCTGAGAGCTGCCAGATCAGGCACGGAGGAGGAGAACCAGGAGAGAGAGGGCCTGGGAGGAAGAGGCTGCAGAGAAGAGACCGTTAGGGGCAACTGGGAGGAGGAACTGGAGGCGGAACTGAAAGGTGAGAGAAGGTAGTGTTGGAGGAGGCCTGGTGGGTCAGCACTTGGAGAGAGGAGCAGCTCCCACCCAAAGGGGTCCTCTGTGGGGAGGGGGTCCACTGCCCACCCCCCATCCATCCTCCCTTCGTTTTGCCATTTTTAATGCTTTTAGGCACAGGCCAGGCCTCAGTTTACCCACCTGTAAAGGAAGTAGGTTGCACTTCCTCTTCTCTAGGTTCCTTCAAACCGTGATACTCAGACTCTGCCCCTTTGGTCCATTAGGCGGCCGATACCCAGGAGTTTCGGATGAGACTGCACAAAGCCTTCCAGCAGACTCTCCTTTACCCACCAACCTGCGCCCCCAAGAAAGTAAGTACGCAAGAAACCTGGCCACAAGCTGAGCCCTAGCAGGCCCCAGGGGTGGCCCAGGGGGAGCAGCTCCAGCTCGGTAGGGGGAAGGTGCCCAATAGAGACTGTTGGACAGATGAGCCAGATCAGGCCTAGCAGGGCGAGGTCGTTCACAGCACACGAGTGACCCCCAGTGGCTTCATCTCAGAACTGCAGGCCCAAGCCTCTGAGGCCCTTCGGCCTTTGGCTCCTGGGGTCTCCCTCTGAACAAAAAGTGGGGGAAGCCCGAGTCCTTGAATAAAGGACTTTTCTAGTCCTTTGTTTCCCAAAGAGCTGGGAAGCCCCCAATGTGGCCTCTGCCTCACCAAAGCAGCTCACCATGTAGGCCTTTGCACAGGGAGAAAGTTTCTCCTTCTGTAGGTCTGTCCTTGAGCCTGCCTGCTCAGGCCTCCCAGGAGTCCAGCCTGCAGAAGCTCGAAGCCCCCCACCCCCCCTCCACCCCCAGTTGCCAGCATGGCTGAAAGTCTTTAGTGGAGGGTCTGGGACGAACTGCATAAACCCCAAAGGATGGGACAGGAATCTTGTCTCGATGACATCCTGGGTGTCTATCTGGATGGGGAAAGCATGGGGAAAGCTCACTCTGTGCCAAGTCCTGGGCTAAGGGCTGGGGAAAACAGGAAAGTCAGGCAGTGCCTGCCCTCGGTGGAGAGACCGCACAGGGGGAAGGTTTCAGCTGCCAGTTGGATGGTTCTTGGAGTACAGAAGCCAGCAGGTGGTCAGGCCTCTTCTTCCATGACATTCCATTGATAAAATCCTATCAGCTCCTGATGGTGAGCCATCAGGCAGGGCCCAGACTTGAGTGGCCAGAACTTTCCTTTCTGGATCTCCAGTTGCTGTGGCTGTAGCCCTTGGAGGAGCAGGTCCAAGGAGCCTTTCCCCAGGGGCTGCATCCCTGGGCTGCAAGCTCGACTCTTCCCAGAGCTCAGGGTAGCAGTGGTGGCGGGAAGGGGCATGACCTCACCTGCCTGGCACATGCTGCCTCTCATCTCTCCCTCGGGGAGCCTGGCTCCTTCACAGAGAATGTTAATTTGGAAGGGGCCGTGGAGACTGTCCACATCTGGGCCTTTTCATTGACCCTTGGAAAGCAGGTCGGCCAGCGGCATTCCTCAGTAAGTGGCCCATGGTAAGGACTCCAGGGGTGGCTACCCCACAGACAGGAGTTTATAAGTGGAGATTTCAAGGGAGAGAAGGCCCGAGGCCTGGACTGTACCTTCCCAGGGTTGAGCTATTCTCTTGCAAGAGCAGTTTAAAGCAGGCAGAGGAGAGGAGGAGGAAACGTTTGGGACACAGGCTCCAGGGCCTTGGTCCAGCCTCACCTTTTTGGGTGTGCCTCCCACACATTCTCAGCCACAATCTAGAAAAGGAGATACTTGATTTTTGTAAGGAAGTGCAGAATTTAGAACAGGAAGAAACCTTCAAGATAATCTGGTCCAGCAGCTGCCCATCCTTTCCCCAGCTGGGGAAACTGATGGCCACTAAAGCCAGATGACTCCCAGCGGCAACACTGCTCATTTTACCCTGAGACTTCTTTCCTCAGCTGAACCAGCTATAAACATATGTGGAGGTCCTTTGGAAAGTGTTGTCATATAATAAATGTGCACAGAGCCATTCCTGGATCGGATCTCATTTATTAACTGTAACCACAGCCCAGGGCCCCAAGCTCTTCCACTGCCTGGATGGGGTAACTCATCTTTTTGGGTTCTGCTTTCCATCCAGGATTCCCTGGAAATGTCAGGCAATTATAGTTCATGTTAGGTCTTCCTAAATGTGGGTGAAAAGACCCTCAAACCTGGGGCAAACAGATACAACCATCATTTCATTCCACAGGGAAACCAGAAGCTCCACATCGTGGATTCACAAGAATCCAGAAATTTGCAAGTTCCTCCTCCTCTCTTCTCCAAAGCCCACCTTCCCTCCAGTAGCCTTGCACCACCACCCGGTGGGCTCCCAGATTGGGGAAGAAGCGCATTATTGGGGGATTACTAGACAGACCTCCTCTTTGTGAACCCTCATATCCCTTAGGTACCTTGAGCACCACTTCAGTTCCAGGACCCTGGGTCTGTTCCTTTTCTCTCTAGGAGACAGAGAGTACAAACTCTCAGGCTTCCCCCTATCCCAGCCATCTCCTGGACCAGGGCTTTCCCTCTTCCTGGTACTAGAAAGGCAAGGTCCAGGGCTGCTTTCTCACCCAATGACAGTTCTCTGCTGCTCCTCTTACTCAAAAGCTCTCTTGGAAACTGCCCATTCTGGGAACTCTGTGGCTTCCCTGCCTTACTGCCTTATCACATAGGTCCCTCCTGCTGTGGGTCTGCATGGGAGAGCAGCTCCATTGTGCCCCTTCATGACAGCCATAAGCAGTTCCCACCAGTGGACTGTGTGGTTCCCTAGGCTCCCCACTCCCTCCAGAGACCTGGGTCCTCTTGGCTGTGGTCCCACGGGTAGCCACTTCTCCTTGGTTCTCTTCCCTCCTTAGCTCTACTCCCTCCCTTAGGCCCAAAGCTACAATAGTTGGGACCCAATCAAATCAGCGTCAGGAACGAGACCCCCCTCATTGATCCTTGGTGTAGCGTAACTGGGTCAGTAAAGGCAGAGGCCACAGCCCAGTGTTAGGAATGTGCCAGGCCTTCCAGCTTTTAATATTGTTACAGCCGGTCCCTCCTCCACCAAAGCCCCCGATGTCTTTATGGTGAATAATGGAGCTATGGCACAAGCTGGGTTACACAACACTTCTCTATGGATCCTCATAGTAATCTCATGAGTTGGGTCCATTTTACAGATGAAACTTGGAGAAGAGGGTCACACGGTCTCAGAGACGGCGTTTAGACGACAGCAAGTCCAGTGTTCCTTCCAAGTGGCATTGCTGCTGTAGGGACGAGGACGTGGGGCTTCTGGGAAGGAATGAATGCAGACTGGCCCTCTCTGAGTAGAGGGAAGCAATCCTTGCAGGCCGTGAACAAGGGATCCCAGCTGGCTGCTCTCACCAGACGGGCAGTCTTCCCAGAAAAGGTCCTGAGGGAGCACGCGCTTCCCAGAAGAGGCTAGTGTGGGAGGCCGTCCTACTTGGAGGTTTCACCTCACACAGCTCTTCTGGAGAAGGAAATCCCTCAAGTGGGGTCCGGTCCTACGGCTGCTAAACTCACTTGGGGTTTCTGATTCTTTGACCAGCCGCTTCCTGAGCCAGCCAGCACCGAGGAGAAGGAGGATGGGGATGAGAGCCTGGAGGAGCCAGTCGCAGGTGAGGGTCTGGATGCCTCCTGGACAGAAAATGTCACAGAGAAGCGCACACGCACACACACAACACACACAGTGCCCATTATTTGTAGCTGGCCTTCCCACGGTCCCAGCCTTATTGGGGAGGCAATAGGAAGCTTGTCCTTTAGGGGGGCAGCTGCAGGTGTGCAGGATGCTGTATCCAGCGAGACGAGCTGCCCTCTTGGCTGCTCTCGTCACCTTCTTCCAACAATTTTCAGCTCTAGAATTTGCCGTCGTAGGCTGCCACCATCCTGACCTTCATGGTTGACGCTGGCACAGGTGTTGTCCCAACACACAAAACCGAGACCACAAGACCATAATTAGAAACCGAATCCCTGAGTCTAGTTGGTTCCAGTGAACCCGGGTTGGGCGGCTGGTCTGTTTTAGTCCAGGGTCTGAGCCTCTGTGCTCTGGGGACCCCAGCCCCAGGCCCTGGGCCTTCTTCATGTCATAGGCAAGACTCGCAGTCATCTGAACAACATACAGAGTATGTCGGTTACTCAAGCAATCTATGAGGTTTGAAAAATCTGGTGTAAATCCAATATTTTTGATTCTTCTGGGAATTTTACTGTTTAAAGATACCAACCACGAGTATATTTTATAAAGCAAGAAATGCTCTGTAATGTGAATGAACACTCCCTGGCTTACAAGTGTAGATTTTCCTCATGGGTGGTTATCTTTTGCCCCTACTGCGAATCTCGGAAAGAACGGCTCACATTTAGGGAAAGTTCATGATGAACAGAGTTAACGTTCTTGGGAGATGTGGGGATGGGGGAGGGGAAGGGGTTTGCTAAGGAAATCCAGAAAAATAAAACATGGCCCTCCTGGAGAAGCTTGTAATCCAAGTGGGAAGCTGAAGTGTAGACACTCCAGTTACTAAGCGCTGGTGGTATGGGGGCCGCCAGGGTCTGAGCAAGAGGCAGGCCTGCCTTTCTGCAGGATTCCCTGCCCTTGGCATCCCATCTCCCCCCTGGCTCTCAGCCCTGGCCCAGAATGGCTCCCTCCTCCCCAGCACCCCTTACAACCTCTAGTTTTCTGCCTCGGAAGCCTTTCCTGGTCCCACCATTCCGATCACCCAGAGGAACACAGCAGTGGCTCCAGCCTCTAGGGCCCGTTGGAGAGGAAAGCTCCCCGAGGACTGCTGTGGTGGGGGGAGAGCCGGCCTGGAGGGAGTCAGAATGGCAGAACTCAGCCTTCCCCGACCCGTCCCAGGCAGATCTTCCCTGCTGCCATGGCACAGGAGGTTTCACATCTATAAAAAGAAGACCTAGCAGGGCATTTGTGACCCAGGAAGGAGATCCCAAAATGTTTGCTGAATGAATTTAGGGAGATCAGTGTGACGGCACCAGCTGGCCTGTGCCTGGATGTCGCTGGGAGAACCCCTTCATTTGGGAGGAAGCCCAGGAACTGAAGGGGGCAGGGCTGGGTACCTGGCAGAAAGCCTACAGGGGCGAGGAGAGGCCAGTGCAGAACAGGCTGAGTGCTGGGGTCTTTTCCAGGGAGCTGCTGTCTAGGGGAAGCCCCAAGGCCCAAGAGGTGCTGCCAAGGCGAAGGTGTGATGAGGAGGACCCAGGCCAACAGCCTGGGGGAAGCCACCCCGCCCCCTGTTGGCCCAATGCTCCCCTGCCCCCAGGCCCAGGGTTGGGGCAGCCCAGAACCCGGCTGGGAGGTAATCATGCTCTGGGAGGGCCCCCCACTTTGGGAGGGGAGGTAGAGTGGAGGGAAGAGAGTAGAGCAGGAGGGTTGGAAAAGGGGAGCCAGGGCTGCTGGAGGAAGGGGAGCCTGGGGGCGGGGGGAGGGCCCTGGCTGATTGTGGGGGCGCTGGGTCAGGTTAGATCCCCCTCTGACAGCCAGCCTGTGTCTCCTCTTCCCAGGACTCGCTGTGGCTGCAGGTGCTGTCCAACCTGTCGGAGCGGCTCCGGGGCAGCCCTGACCCCTAGCGGGGCAGCCCCCCCTCCCTTCTTTCAATAAAGGCGCCTCCACCCTGCCGCCTGCCCGCATGTCAGTCGCTCCGTCGGTCCGAGGTCGGGGAACGCGGGCGGGGGACGCGCAAACGGGGCCACAGGAAGGTGGGGGCGGGCGGGGAGCCCGGGGAGCCCGGGGAGGAGGGGGGCAGCCTGGAGG
>NW_025356986.1:0-6577 GCF_016433145.1 Gracilinanus agilis
CTCTTTCACCTCTAAGCCAAGCTTGCTGGCCACCTGAATTGATTTTTCCTCACTGTGCACACAGGGGGACACAGTCTCTAGAAGGATAATTCAGACTCAGATTGGGACAATAGATGTGTTTCATCCATTTGGTCTTTCCTGTGTAGATGAACAGGCCTGGCTTCTTTGCAGGATGGCAGGAGGCTCCGGGGCTGGATGGAATCACATCCTGGGCTTCCGAAGGACCTTCCCATCTGGGGAGAGATCTCTGGGATCCAGACCCTCAGCAGAGTCTCCTCCATCATCTCTGGGCTCTGTAAAGCCTAGCCGGGAGTTTGTTATCCGAGGGGCACCCCACAGGGTTCTTCTGTGGTTCCCTCTTCCCAGGAATCCCAAAGGAGCCTGATAGAGGTAGGAAAGATAGCATGAAAGGGCCAGATTAACCCTGGGCAGAGCTCAGAACGTTTTCTCACTTATTCAAAGATTAGACGCATTTCAAAGAGTGACCGCTAAAGAAAAAACATTTTGAAAGGCAGCTGCTGGCTGTCATTAGGAAGCTGAAGTCCAGACTTGGGTGCGAATCCCTAGACCGCCTCTAGCATTGTCTCTTCTGAGGTCCTTTCCTGCTTGGCCATCCTCTGTACCAAAATCCCTTCTGACTCATTTCTGACCTCCCATTTGAGAACCAATACTGTGTATTGGTTCTGTTGATAAGGATTTTACTTAGCTTTTATTAAGAACAGGTTTAAAGCCAGAGAAAGGGCTCGTCCACTCTTACGCTGCCCCCTTGAAGAGAAAAGTCACCCAGTGGGGAAGTGTCTGAGGCCAGATTGGAACCCAGGACCTCCCAGCTCCAGGCTTGGCTCTTTAGCCACTCTGCTGCCTAACAGCCTCTCTATTAACTTTTAGAAAAGGCAGAATAAGAACATTTGATACAAAAACATTTCCCACTGTGGATAGTATGAACCCAAACCCAAAATATTATGGTAGGGAGACGTCCTGTAGACAGAGTGCCGCCAACCTCCTGGCCCTGGAAGTCCTTTTCTCCCTTTGTGAAGTTTCTCATGGAGCTCACTTCTCTGGCTTTGTTGCTCCTGTGGGCCGGCTCCTCCCAGGGCAGGGGGTCTCCCCTGGACTGACCAGCCCCCTTTTCTTTTTTCTTTTTTTAATTTTTTTTGAATATTTTCCCACAGTTACATGTTTCATGTTCTTTCCCTCTCCCCTCCACCCCCCTAACCCCTTAGCTGACACGCAATTCCACTGGGTTTTACAAGAATCATTGATCAAGGCCTAATTCCATATTATTGGTAGTTGGACTAGAGTTATCATTTAGCGTCCACATCCCCAATTATATCCCCATCAGCCCATGTGATCAGGCAGTTGTTTTTCTTCTGTGTTTCTCCTCCCACAGTTCTTCCTCTGAATGTGGCTAGTTTTCTTTCTCATAAGTCCCTCAGCCTTGCTCTGGATTCTTGCATTGTTGCTAGTAGAGAAGTCTGTTATGTTTGATTTTACCACAGTGTATCAGTCTCTGTGTACAATGTTCTTCTGGTTCTGCTCCTTTCACTCTGCATCCATTCCTGGAGCTCTTTCCAGTTCACATGGAATTCCTCCAGTTTATTATTCCTTTGAGCACAATAGTATTCCATCACCAACAGATACCATAATTTATTCAGCCATTCCCCAATCGAAAGGCATCCCCTCGTTTTCCAGTTTTTTGCCACCACAAAGAGTGCAGCTATGATTATTTTTGCATAAGTCTTTTCCCTTATTATCTCTTTGGAGTATAAACCCAGCAGTGCTATCCAGCCCCCTTTTTGGATCCCCTCTTGGTCTGAACCTGTGTCCTGCTGGACCATTTCCCTGGCCCACTCAGCCTCCGCCATCCCCCCTCTACGCTCGCCTCGAACTCACTCTATACCTACTTATTTACGCCTTTCTGGGCACAGTAAAAATGGAATGATGTTTTTTGAACGACCATCTTCTCTCTTCCAGAACTATTCGCCCCAATAAATGTTTGTTGAATTGAAATCAGGTGACTAGAGCCCACTGGACGCTTTCACAGCTTTGTTGCCCTTTTTCCTCTTGCTCGGACTCACACCCAGGGCAGCGGTCAGGGATGTGCCTCAGAGGGAGGTCTGGAAACAGACAGTCCTGTGTCTGCCCATTCCCCACCCCTGAGAAAAGCCGACATTCTGGGGAGTGATGGGAGGCAGGATAGGGAGGGGGGGAAGGGACGGAGCACCCCCTTTGCCCCTGGTCTGCCTCTTCCCATTACATTCAGCTATTTTATCCCCAGAGAAAGAATTCCTCGTTCCGCCTCTGCCTGTGTGGAATGTGCGGTTCCTGGTTCATCTTGGGGATCTGGTGCACACAGGCCGGTAGAGAGAGACAAGGGACACGGGTGCGAGGCTTGGCTTTGCCCTTCGCTGACAGTGGGACCTGGGCTGTGCCCGTTCATGCATGTCCTACAAAGGCCCTTCTGCTTAGGGATCGGGGGTTGAAACTGTAACAGCGACAACTAGCATTTCTATAGCATTTTAAGGTTTGCAAAGTGTTTTACAAATATGAAATCATCCTCTCCTCCTACCAACCCTGGGAGATGGGACTCTTTTTAGCTCCACTTTACAGATGAAGAAACTGAAGTAAATGGAAGTAAGTGACTTGCCCCCACCAAGAGCTGAATTCGAATTCAGACCTTCCCAACTCCAGGTACACTACGCCCAGGCCATCCAGTCCAATGTGTCTGCTTCAGTGAGACTTGGCAGAGCTAGGACATGAGGCGAGCTCCTGGGATTCCAGAGCTGGCTCTCTTCCCTTTCTGCCATCGTCATGCTTCTTTGGTGTCCAGATTGGGGCATCTCCCACTTGGGTGCCAGCCATGAGCTCTCCTTCATCATGCACGTCCATCTCTGTGTGCCTCCCTCCCCCGCCCCCAGTCATTTCTGGTGCCTCGTTCCTAGCCAGCCCTGTTTGGAAGAGAGCACCCTCCGTTTATGGGGCTCCGGGCTCCCGAGACCCCGGCTCTGCAGAGGTCATAGAACAGGATGGCGAAGCGGTGGTGGCTGCTTGCACAGCTGAGGTTGAAACAAAGGCTTATTTCTATGGCAAACTGTCTAAAACTGGGCTCTAAAAGCAGCTCCAATTTCCAACTTTTTAGATGTTCTAAAAATTCCAGCATCTCTATTTGCCAAGACCTGAGTCAGACCTCCCAAGAGAAGTGTTTGGAGAAAGGAGCAGGGTATGTGCAGCAGATTCGTATGGCCTGGGACCATGGCTAAGTGGGTATTTCTTCCAGAGATTACAAATGACACCCAACATACAGGGTGGACCAGAAATCAGGGTGGGGGGGGCGGGGGCAGCAGCTATGCCCCTGCCCCTTCCAGCCATCTTCTGACTCCAGAAGGTTCTGATTCCCAGGTTCTCCCTATAGAACCTCTAGAATTCTGGAGCATCTTCCAGTGGCATCAGCTTTAAGACTGTCAGGATTTAATCTCATTGGGTGACACATTGCAGTTATATGAAGGAAACTGATGTCTCTGTTTTGTTATGGAAAAACAGATTTAGTGTTTTATACTATTACAAATGTAAAATCTCTATTAGATTGCTTGCCATTTAGAGAGGGAAAAAGGGCAAGGAGGGAGGAGGGGGGGAGAATTTTTTTGTTATTTATTAATTAAGAAAATTTTCCATGGTTCCATGATTCATGTTCTTTCCCTCCCCTCCTTCCACCTCCCTTCCACAGCCAACGAGCAATTCCACTGGGTTTTACATGTGTCATTGATCAAGACCTATTTCCATATTATTAATATTTTCACTAGAGCGATTGTTTAGTCTACCTCCCCAGTCATCTCCCCATTGATCCATGTGATCGGTCATATGTTTTTCTTCTGCATTTCTGCTCCCACAGTTCTTTGGATCTGGATAGCTTCTTTCTCCTAAGTCCCTCAGAATTATCCTGGGTCATTGCATTGCTGCTAGGAGAGAAGTCCATTATATTCGATTTTACCACAATGTATCAGTCTCTGTGTACAATGTTCTTCTGGCTCTGCTCCTTTCACTCTGCATCAATTCCTGGAGGTCTTTCCAGTTCACATGGAATTCCTCCAGCTCATCATTCCTTTCAGCACAATAGTATTCCATCAACATCAGATGCCACAATTTGTTTAGCCATTTCCCAACTGAAAGGCATACAGGAGGGGGAGAAATTGGCTCCAACTTAAAAAATCAAGGTTTAGAATTCTTTTCTTATAATTGAAGAGAAAAATAAAATATTATTAAAAAAAGAAAACTACAGAATGTTTAAGATACCTGGTTGTCTATTCATATGAGATATACACGGATGCTCTATGATTGTAGCTACAAAATATTTTATAGAAATAGAAACAAATCTCAAAAAGAGGAAAGAAGGAAGAAAGGAAGGAAGGAAGGGAGAAAGGAAGGAAAGGAGGGAGGGAGGGAAGGAGGAAAGAAAGGAGGAAGGAAGGGAGGAAGGGAGGAAGGAAAGAAGGAAGGAAGGAAGGAAAGAAGGAAGGAAGGAAGGGAGGGAGGAAGGGAGGAAGAAGGGAGGGAAGGAGGAAAGGAGGGAGAAAGGGAGGAAGATTTAGAGAAGCAGTGTGATCTAGACCTCTGGTTGCAGAGCTGGGAATCTCTGGTTCAAGTCTTGCCTCTGGCCCCTACTAGCTGTGTGGCCCTAGGCAAGTCATTGAACTTCCCAGGGCCTCAGGCACTTCTCTGAGGCATAAATCACAGAGCAGGTGTTAATCTACATTGGTAACTGTTGTTTCCTCATTGGGCCCTCCTTTGGTGGACAGAAATACAGTTCTGTATCCAAAGGAAAGGCACCAAATGCTTTTATGCTAAATAGGAAGAGCCAGAGTTCGCCCGTGTTGACAATTCACTTGTGTTTGCCTGTCACCCTTTGAATTTCATGATAAATGGGTTTCTGCTCATTTGTGGCCTTCTGTGTGCTTAGAGACAGGTTTGGCTTTTCCAGGTTCCCTTCCCCTGAGTAGCTTGGCCAAGGGCATCTTGTTAAGCGCGTGGGCAGGCCCAGGAGATCATGCTGAGCTCCCAAGTCCCTCCTCTGCCTAATAAATCACATTTCCCTGGACATTTACTATCTCAGGAAAAAAGCCATGAAGTGAGCCACAGGAAACATGGGAACCAGGTGGATATTCCAGGCTCTGGATTGCATTTGCCTTGAGAGGGTCACTTATTATGCATGTCTCATAGGGTCATAGCCCTGGGAGAGACCGTAGAGGCCATCTAGATGCTCCTCCCATTTTATAGAAGAGGAAACTGAGGCCCAGGGAGGACAAGACACTCAGCATCATGTAAGAAGTGGCAGAGCTGGGTCATATCAGAAAATGGACTGACTGTCGAACTACACCATGAAAACAAAAGGGGAAAAAAAGTTGGTTTTTTTGGGGGGGGGTTATTTTTTTTTTTTTGTATTTCATCTCAGTTAATACGAGGGTACCCAAGAAGGACAATCCTGGAGGAATCCCTACAATATAAATCCCCCCCAAACCCCCACCTCCCCCCCACCCCCGCAGCTCCAGCTGGGGCTTTTACCCATAATTCCCACTTCAGGTTGGGGTCCCTCAGAAGAAAAACTTCCCCAGGGTCAAGGGAACAAGCATTTATTAAAGGCCTCCTCTGTGCAAGGCATTGTACCCAGTATTATCTTACAACTCTGGGAGGTGGATAACCCCAGTTGATAGTTGAGGAAACTGAGGCACAACTTAGTTAAATGACTTGCCAAGGGTCACGCAACTAGGAAATATTTGAGGCCAGATTTGAATTCTGGTCTTCCTGACTCAAGGCCCACTTTTCTCTCTGTTGTGCCACTTCGAATGTGTAAAGCCATAGCTTGCATGCTCCCACCTTTAATAGCCTGTTGACATCTTTAGCTCAAAGCACACACGTGCTGAAATAGTATGGCATGAGCAGGAGTAAGGAAGATCCCCCATAAATCCGGGCCATGCTCTCCCCTCAATCCATACCGCATAGGTGGGAAGAATGGGCACCCATAGAGAGAGCATAATGCCGTCAAAGCCTCTCTCTCCTCCGGCAATACACGGCCTCCATGACGTGTCTCCTCCTCAAGGGTCCTTTCCTGCCCCCAGCAGCTCTCCAGAACTCACTGCTCCCTTGGGCCCTGGGCTCACCCCTTTCCCCTCCCCACCTGGACCCTACAGCTGGACTCTCTGGTTTGCTCTTTGCTGGTCAGAGGGTCTCCAGTGGGACAAGGGGCTGTACTGGAAGATGCCATTGTTATTGGGAGAAGGAGAAAAGAGAAATCCACCCCCCACCCCTTCATGTTCACTGTATTTTACAAAAGGGAGAAGGGTGCGAGCCAAGCCCACGGCAGAGCCGGCTTCCTTCACCAAAACTGGTTCTCTTCTCAGTGGCCAATCAATGACTGGCTCATGTTTTGGAAGAGGTTCCCTCTCACCTTTAGGGCGAAATAGAAGCTTTTCTGTTGGGCATTTGTAGCTCTTCTCAATCTGGATTGAACAAATTTTCCAGGCCAATGACACATATTCCCTTGCCATGCGTGGCATTCCATGTCCTGTCTCCTACCCAAAGAAGG
>NW_025356987.1:0-1965 GCF_016433145.1 Gracilinanus agilis
GAAGGAAGGAAGGAAAGAAGGAAGGAAGGAAGGAAAGAAAGAAGCCTCAGAGCCAGATGAACGCACAAATGAATTCTACCAAACATTTAAAGAACAACTAATTCTAATACTCTATAAGCTATTTAGAAAAATAGTTGAGGAAGGAACTCTAGCAAATTCCTTTTATGACACAAATATGGTGTTGATATCTAAAAAAAGAAAAAAGAAAAATTATAGATCAATCTCTCTGATGAATATTAATGCAAAATTTTTAAATAAAATTCTAGCAAGGAGAATATAGTAATATATCACAAGGATCATATACTCTGACCAGGTGGCTATTATACCAAGAATGCAGGGATTGTTCAACATTAGGAAAACCATTGGTATAATTGACTATACCAGTAATAAAACCAACAGAAACCATGTAATTATTTTAATAGATTCAGAACAGGCTTTTGACAAAATTTAACATCCATTCCTATTAAAAACACTAGAGAACATTGGAATAAATGGAACATCCCTTGAAATGATAAAAACTATTGGCAAACATTATCTACAACAGGAATAAACTAGAAGCCTTCCCAATAAGATCAGAGGTGAAGCAAGGATGCCCATTATTACTACTACTATTTAATATTGTACTATAAATGCTTACTATAGAAATAAGAGAAGAAAAATTGAAGGAATTAGAATAGACAACAAAGAAATAAAGCTATCACATTTTGCTTCACTTGGTATGATAGCATACTTATTTCAGCAAATAAACCAAAAAACTTATTGAAACAACAACTTTAGCAAAGTTGTAGGATATGTTATATTAAAAGGAGGTCACTAGTATCTATTTGAGGTAGTAGAAATGATGTACAGAGAGGATAAGATGGCACTTCTCCTTTATAACAGTTGCCCAGGCAGGATCCTTCAGGTCAAAGTGGTTTATCCCTTCAGGACCCACCTGGGGTTAATTGATATTATTAAATTGGGCTCTTCAGCTGGGATAACGTTGCTATTCTGACTGCGTTGGCTCCCTTCCCAAAATAAGCTTTGGAAACCAATTTAGGAAGGTACTTTAAACTTTATATATATATGATAAGAAGGATAAGGGTAAAGGATTGAGGTATTAGGAGACTCTACTTAAATTGCATAAATGAAACTCTAACTATTGGCAATGAAGAATCAAATGATAGCTTCCCTCTCGTTCAGCCTGGCCAGGGCTAACCAGAGTAGGTAAACTGCTGGGAAATCTTCAGCTTCTTCTTCTGTAGATCTTAAGCCTTAACAGTTGAGATATATCCATCCTTTCCACCCTCTTCTTCGTCTCCTGCCCACTTCCCGGATCCCTCCCGGGCCCTGGGAAGCCTAGAAAGCTAGATGATGAAACTCCTAATATCTAGGGTTAAGTACAGGTTGATAACGGTATAAGAAGGACAGGAAGAGGGTTCTCAACTGCCCCTCCTGCCTCTCGCATGCCTCTCTGGGAACATTCTATCCAACTGACTTATCTGTCAATCATTGAATGAACTTCAAGCTCCCAGAGATTCAATATAACAGATATAAACTCACAAAAATCACCAGCCTTTCTCTATACTACCAATAAAGTCCAACAGCAAAAGACAGAAATAGAAATCTCATTTAAAATGAATGTAGATAATATAAAATATCTGGAAGTCCACTTGCCAAGATAAACCCAGGAACTATATGATCACAACTACAAAACACTTTTCACACAAATAGTTAGATCTAAACAACTGAAAAAACATTAATTGCTCTTGGACAAGCCAAACCAATATAATAAAAATGAATCAATATAATAAAAAATCTATCTAAATTAATTTACCAATTCAGTGCAATATCAATCAAACTACCCAAAAATTGTTTCATTGAGCTAGAAAAATAAAATAAATTCACCTGGAAGAACAAAGGCAAATAATATCAAAGGAATTAATGAAAAGAAATATGAAGTAAAGTGGCTTAGCTATACCAGAC
>NW_025356988.1:0-2214 GCF_016433145.1 Gracilinanus agilis
AAGGAATGAAGGGGGAGGGAGGAAGGGAGGCAGGGAGGAAGGAAGGGTGAAAGGAATGAAGGGGGAGGGAGGAAGGGAGGCAGGGAGGAAGGAAGGGAGGAAGGAAGAAAGGGAGGAAGGAAGGGAGGGAGGAAGGAAGGATGGGAAGAAGGGAGAGAGGAAGGGAGAAAGAAAGAGAGAAAGGGAGGAAGTTTAAATCCCAGAATACATGGATTCATAGACACCCAGAATGTCAGCACTGCAAGTCTTAGAAACTACCTAGTCCAATTTCCTCCACCAACCTTCAACTGAATGTCAGCTATACTTTCCTTTTTGTTCATTCATCTTTTAGAATCCACTCTCCTCCCTTTTCTTCAATACAGTTTTTTCTCATATATTCCTTTCACGAACTAATAAAAACTCTAATAACACTTCTCTACCCACAGGAAAGTGAGGGCTCCTTGGCCACTCCTCACCCACCCACCCAATCCCCCTCTTGGGCAAGGACAGGAATAAGAATAGCACTTCTTTTCAGAGACTTAGAGCTCTCAAAAACCTTGAAAGACAGGCTGGACAAGCATTATTACTTCAGTTTTATGGAAGAACCTGAGCCTCAGTGAGATGGAAGCAAGGACTGAAATTCAGACCTTTCACTGCCAAGGCCAAACCGAAGTGGCTTTCCTCCTGATTCCTTGGAAGAATCTGATTTCTCTGGCTCCACTCAGATAGTCGGAAAGCTTCCTGCCCTGCCATACCCCATGTATTTCTCCCAAGGCTTAAAAGAATGAACAAGCTTATTTACAAGTTAATGAGAACAAATAGAACTCTTCTTAGAAGCTATGCATTAAGTCTTTTTCCCTCTCTGGAATAAAGGCATTACCAGGAGAAGTGAATATGTAGCTCCTTGCTTCTCCATCTTCTAGGCATTTTTGGAAGTAGCCTCTGACATTGTCCAGCTTAAAGATCAGAGAAAAAAGGATGATTAGAGAGAACATGAGAGTATACACCCTTGTGTCCTAAAGAATTGAGAATGGAGACTACTGTACAACAAAAGGCTCCAGAGTAAAGAACTCCAAAATAAGAGTGTTCTTCCCTACATGCTAGTAGCAAGAGAGTCATTTCCATGAGAAAAAGACTTAACAGATATCTAGTCTTCTGATCAAAACCAGCTCCTTTTACCATCTTTAAAAAAAAAGAAAAGAAAAGAAAAGAAAAAATGTGGCAAATATAAGGAAAAGATTGACAATTGAAAGAGAAGAATAAAAAATTAGTCCCAAAGGTAACTCTGATGTCATATCCTTATTCTTTACATCACCCAGAAATGTAACAATTCCATATTCAAGAATTCCAAAATTCTTCTATCTAAACATAATCCATTGGCTTTTTACCTATCCAGCTGCCTATTTTATGTCCATACTGTGATCTTAGTGTATCTTGAGAAAGACAGTTTTAGGATAAATCTAACCAAAAACAAACAAACAAACAAAAAAACAAGAAATAAATTAAGAACTTGCATACAATTTTAGAACTGTTAAACATGATAGAGTTTTGGCAATTATTTAATGAAATAGAAGGGGATATACATAATCTCATTTGTGCATAGCACCTTTACAAAAACGGACTGTGCTAGAACATTAAAACCTCTAAAACAAATGTATAAAAGCAGAAATATTAAACATATAATTTTCTTTTTTTTTTAACCCTTAACTTCTGTGTATTGGCTCCAAGGTGGGAAGAGTGGTAAGGGTGGGCAATGGGGGTCAAGTGACTTGCCCAGGGTCACACGGCTGGGAAGTGTCTGAGGCCAGATTTGAACCTAGGACCTCCCGTCTCTAGGCCTGACTCTCAATCCACTGATTTACTGAGCTACCCAGCTGCCCCTAAACATATAATTTTATGACCACAATTATAGTCAATAAAGAACATTTGAAGAAATGAGTCATAATAAAAAAGAAAATCAACTATTTTAATTCAAAAGAATATGTGGATCAAAAAAAACAGATCATTGAAAAAATAGATAATTTCATCAAAGGAAAAGGTCAGCAATTAGAGAACATGCTAAAACTTTTAAGATTCAGCCAAGGCTGGGGGCAGCTGAGTAGCTCAGTGGATTGAGAGCCAGGCCTAGAGACGGGAGGTCCTGGGTTCAAATCCGGCCTCAGACACTTCCCAGCTGTGTGACCCTGGGCAAGTCACTTGACCCCCATTGCCTACCCTTACCACTCTTCCACCTAT
>NW_025356989.1:0-1186 GCF_016433145.1 Gracilinanus agilis
AATTAGCATTAGAAAGGAACAAGGAATTAAGGAACTTTAGTTAGAGTTTGGGAGTCTTAGTGAATTCTGTTCAGAAAGATGTAATATGTGAAAGTCCATGCATGTAGCACATGTGAGATGTCAGAAAGCAAGTAGAGAATTTTGTTCAGTGTTAAGCAAAGGCTTTGAAGGGAAAAAGTTTGAAACTTGTAAGTTTAAGCAAATAACAATCTCATTCCCTTCCACTATCAAGAAGGAGGAACAAGCATTATGGCCCTGAATATTTTCAGAGAAGTAGATTAATGTTACTGAGTGGAGATAAAATATTTTCAGTTTTTTTTGAGGACTAAAAATAATTGGATAAATGAAGAATAAAGAATATACAGAAATGGCATTTACTGTGGTTAAGGAGAACATTTTATTTGTAAACTTGTAAGGCTTTGAGAAGCCATTAGAAAAAAGTAAGATGAAGTCAAGAAGCTTGTTTGGATTATGGAATTGAGGGTGATGGAATTAGACCACTGAGAAAGTGAATTTTCTCTGAGCTGTAATGGGTAAGATTTGACATTTAAGGTCAAAGGTTCCTGTGATGTCTACTGATATTGTTGTGAGCTTGAAATATTGCCGAAATGGGAAACCCTGTGTGAAGTGGCCCAGATGCCAGGATCTCACTGCACATCCCTGGGAGATGGAGAGTTCCGGATGCAGCACTCAGAGCCAGAGGAGCCATGAAGGTCTGTCCAGCAGAACAAGTTAGGGTGACTCCTCCCGGCCTGAAGCTGAGACACCTCCAGCACTCGCCAGTGTCAGCTCCTGCAGCAGCTGGCTCCTCCAGCATCAGCGCCATGCACGAGGTGGGCAGAAAAGTGGCAGCGCAGGACAGGAGCCCCTTCTGCCAAGCGCGCCCTCCCGCCATCTTGGGCACTGGTGTTCTGGGCTCCCGCTCTGCAATTCAGTGAGGTAAGAGGACTTCCAGTAGACAGAGCCATTAAATTGGCTCAACAGCCAAGCTGGGTTATCGGGGTCCCCTGGTATCCCCTGGTGTCCCCTCTTCCTCGTCACTGTTGTAGTCGTTGTTGTCCCCATTACTGCCCGGCTCTGGCCACAGCTTTAACAACCTGGGCGTAAGACATCAGGACTGCAGATACACAGGTGGTTCCCCAGCGTGACTGCAGCTGAACCCTGGCCTCTCCAGCCTTCTCACTCC
>NW_025356990.1:0-3273 GCF_016433145.1 Gracilinanus agilis
CTGTTCTGTCCTGTCCTGTCCTGTCCTGTCCTGTCCTCTCTTTTCCTCTCCTCATGCCTTCTCTTCTCTCCCTCAATTCTTCTTAATTCTTTCTCTTTCCCTATTTTCTTTCCTTTTCCTCTTCTCTTTTGCCTCCATTTACCTTCTCTTTCTACATTTCTTTCTCATCTCTCTTATTATCTCTTCCACTTTCCTCTTTATAGCTTTCTTTCTCAAACCATCAGACCCTCCTCCCATCTCTCTCATCATCTCTTCCCTCTTCTCTTTCCCCCTCTGCCTTCCTAATCCTCCTCTTTTGTCTGTCTTTCTCTCAGTTTCTCCCTTCTCTTCCTTTATATCTGTGTTTCTCAAAAGTTAGCTTACAAAGCAAAGTTGTAACTGTGAATTCCTGTTTTTCCAAACACTCTCATGTGACAGGATATCTCCTTATTGGAGGTTTCCCCTCGATTCACCAGCTCTTTAAAAGTCAGAGCTAACCCCACAGTTTTCTCTCTGACAGGCTGTTCTGAGAAGGGAAGGAGGTTGTCACCACCCATCCCATTAAGGTGACTTTTGTTTCCGAGCATTTGGCATCTTTTTTTTCTTCTCCCCACATCATTAGAAGAAAAGAATGAACTATTGATCATGGAGGTCTCATTGTTATTGGTTTTCCTCTCTCTCACTTGTGGTGCTTCTCAGCTGTTAGGTAAGTCTTACATGGAGGGGATGAGGGGTCACTAGAGTGAGGGGGTCCCAAGGACATCTGTTCTGAGGACATTTTTGAGGGATGAGCCTTAATGCCAAAGTCCCAAAGGTTTATTGCTGTCTGGCAGCCAGGTTTAGTGAGAAGACACACACTGTTAGAGCAGAAGGACTTGCTTCCAGTCTTAATTCTGACACCCATTCGGGGGATCCTGGGCAAATCATTTAACCCTTTGCAGCTTAATTTCCTTTTATATAAAATGCAATGGTTAAATTCTAATTGGATGAATTCTAAGATTCCTTGCATTTCTAAGCCCATTGATTCATGCTATCTCAGAGAATTGTTGTAAGGAAGTTGGTATATAAACTTTGTAGAACTATGTAAATGGAGTTTAATACGGTTTTGTTATAAGATTTCAGAATAAGGAAGACAAGGATAAGTAATAGATAAGGAAACTGATATTTAGAGGAATGATCTACCTCTCCAAGGTCACGTTAGTATTAAGTAACAAGAAAAGATCTCACATCCTCTGTTTTCCTCATTTTACAAATGGGGAAACTGAGGCCCAGAGACATTAGAACTTACAGAAGTGCCTGCTTCAGCCTGTCATATATAAAGACATGAAGAAAGAGGAAGAATGAGAAAATTAGAAAGGGATGAAAGGACAAAGTAGAGTTGAGAAAATAAATCAATTACCTCACATTAATTACCCTGTTCTCCCTGTTCCAGCAGTAAAATCCTATGTGCTGGGATTTGGGAGGGTGATGGGAAGATTGCTATCTGGTATAAACCTTCCTCCATCAGAATTAGAGTTTTTCCTGGAGGAATGGAGGATAAGGGTCCAATGGGACCTAAGTACACCCTCTCACCCTTGCATACGAGGGGGCACAGGGACCTCTGGGAAAATCCAGCTATGGGGGAAAACTCAAAGGAGCCATAAAACGTCTCAGATGTTGTTCATAAATATAATCTCTAATAGACAAAAGCAAAAAATGAGCAAGGAACGCATCCTCTTAAAAGGATTGTATTGTTAAATAATTATTATTTAATTATGGGGGAAGAGGGTGGTGATCTGTTGAAGCCTGTGTGTGTCCAGTAGACAAGGAGCTACAGAGTTTCCTGATAGCCAACAGAAATGGTTATAAAAAGATTAGATGGGGTTGAAGAAAGCAAAAAGCAGATAAGAAGCATTTTCAGCATCCAAAGACATGGGTAGCTCAGTGGCCTGGACTACATGGAAAAAAATGACAGAGAAAGCTTGAATGTCTGTTACATGGTGGTGGGGGAGGAGGATTAAACATTCCCTCCTTCCAGGTCCCTCCTCTGTTCTCTGTTCTCATGGCTCAATTTGCTAAAACCAGGCTCGTATACTTTATTTGTTTGTCTGTTTTTTAAACTTCTTTGAATGGCTTGTGAGTTATCCAGGTCCAGCTGCCTTCAGAAGAAGAAATACAAAAGTCATAGGATCACAAATTTAAAGTTGAAAGGGCCTTAGAAGTCAATCTAATCTCCCCATTTTACAGATGGGGAAACAGGCCCAAAGAGATTGAATGAGTTTTGTTTAAGATCACACTGGTGGTACACAGCAGTGCCAAAGTTTGAACCTAGGTCCTTTAGCATTAAATCTTTTTTTTTTTTTTTTAACCCTTACCTTCTGTCTTAGAATCAACACTGTGTATTGATTCTAAGGCAGAAGTGGTAAGGGTAGGCAATGGGGGTTAATTGACTTGCCCAGATTCACACAACTAGGAAGTGTCTGAGGCCAGATTTGAACCCAGGACCTCCCTTCTCTAGACTTGGCTCTCAATCCCCTAAGCCACCTAGCTGCTTCCTAATTTTTTTTAAGAAATATTTTTATTTTTTTCTCAATTACATAATTTTTTAACATTCATTTTAAAATAAATTTTGAGTTCCAAATTCTTTTCCTCTCCTCTCCACCCCTTGAAAAGCAAACCCTTTGATATAGATTATACATGTGCAGTCATGCAAAACATATTTTCCTATTAGCCATGTTGCAAAAGAGTCCACAGACCAAAAACAAACAAATAAAACCCCCCAAGAAAAGTAAAGGAAAAAAATAACTTTAATCTGCATTTCAACTCCATTCATTGTTTATCGGGAGATGGATAGCATTTGCCATCCAAAGTCCTTCAGAATTGTCTCATATCATTGTACTGCTGAAAAGAGCGAAGTTATTCATGGTTGGTCATCGTACAATATTGTCTAGCATCAAATCTGAGCCTTTTCACCTTCTATGCTGCCATTGTGGTTTCAGTTGTGCCTGTTCACAAGGATAGGCTTTACCATCTAGGAACCTGGGTTTTGTGACTGTTGGAGGACTCCCTCTCTGTGTAACCTGGGACAAATTATTTAACCCCTTCCAGTTCTGGTTTGTTCATCTGTAAAATGTAGATAAGAATACTTTTGCTCCCTTCCTCCCTCCTTCCTTCCCTCCTCACGGGGCTCTTGTGAAATAAAATTTTAATTAATCTTAAGAGTATCATATGAATGTGAATTATTATTGCAAATGGGAAAAGATACCTTTATGGGTTTAAAAGTTTCATTTCCTAGAACAAAAGTACTTATTTTTT
>NW_025356991.1:0-2069 GCF_016433145.1 Gracilinanus agilis
TACACAAAAGCAAATATTGTTAGAGAGAGCGATGATGTCATTGAATAGCATTTTTGGTAAATAGACTTTAAAAGAATGAAGACAGCCCATCAGCCTTCATCAAATGTACCTCCATCTATCTGTCACTCTTTGAATAAACCTGTCAGATCTAATGGTTGCATGGTGAGCCTTGTCAGTGCCAATCTTAACACCCAGAGGCCCACAAGAGAGAGCCATCACTTAGACTGCCTATCAAGTCATATTTCTTCATCATTTGATGCCTAAGATAAGTACTATTTTCTTGAATGACAGTTCAAAAGACCTTACATAAACCATCATTTAAGATGGAAAATACAGCCAGTTGGTCCTCTGGCTATCCACAACAGGATCACAGATTTAGCCTTAGATGAGAATTTGGAAGTAGTATAGTCCAACCCCATCACTTAACAGAGGAGGAAGCTGAGGGTTATAAAAGTTACATAACTTTTTCAAAGTCACATGGATAGTATGTATAAAGAAAAAATTATTTTAAAATATTTCTTTTTTTTACAAATAAATGTAAAAATAATTTTTAATGTTCATTAAAAAATCAGTTCCAAATCCTCTCCTTCCCTTTCTCCCTTCCCCTTCCTTAACAGTACAAGCAATTTGATATAGAACATGCCTGTGTGGTCATGCAAAATGTATTGCTATATTAACTATGTTGGGAAAGAAAACACAGATCAAAAAAATCAAGAAAAAAATAAAATATGCTTTCTAATACTATCAGTTCTTTCTCTGGTAGTGTATAGTATTTTTAGTCATGAATTCTTTCAGAATTTTCTTAGAGCCCTGAATTCCTGAGGATACCTAAGTAAGTCACAGTTGATCATTGTAAAATATTGCTTTTACTATGTACAGGGTTCTCCTGATTCTGCTCGTTTCACTTTTATCAGTTCAGGTAAGTCTTTCCAGGTTTTTCCTGAAAGAATTCTGCTCATAATTTCTTATGGAAAAATTGTATACCATCAGAATCTATATGATAACTGGTTAAATAATTCACCATTTGTGGTAGGCATCCCTTCAATTTCCAATTCTTTGCTAGCATGAATACTGCTATAAATGTTTTGTGCCACATAGGTCTTTTTTCCATTTTTTATCTCTTTGGAATATAGTTCTCATTGTGGTAGTGCTAGGCCGAAACATATGCAAAGTTTTATAGCAGTAATGGTTTGAATGGGTTTGACTAAGTTATCAGAGTAAAAAAATGTTGTGGTTCCCATTTATATATAAATTAACCCTCAAATCAGAAGACTGTTAATAGTTCTAATAGCTTTATTATAGTAATATAAAGATAATAAGAGAGGGAAATAAAGAAAGGAGGTAAAGAATTACCTAGCCTAACAACCTAAAGCCCAAGAACCCAGAGTCTGTTTCCAAATCTCAGACTCAGATTTGCTGCTACATGTTGTGAGGTTTTAATGATCTAATACAAGGTCAATTTTTGTGTAGGTGCCATGTAACACTGAGAAAAAGGTTTGTTCCTTTCTTTTTTTCATTGTATTTTCTACACTGGTCTATCATGTATAACTTTTCTAAAATTATACTTCTTTCCCTAACTTTTTTTGCTTTGTTTATTTGCTTTGTTGTTGTTTTTGTTGTTAGATTTATCTAGTTCTGAGAAGAGAAAGTTGAGGTTCCCCACTAATATAGTTTTATCATTTACCTCCTGCCTCTCATTTGTCATTTCCTTTTTGGATACTATACCATTTGATACATATATGTTTAGTATTGATATTACTTTATTGTCCATTCTACTGTTAGCAAAATGTGGTTTCCTTGCTTATCTCTTTTAATTAGATATATTTTTGCTTTTGATTAATATCATGATTGCTATCCTTGATTTTTATATATATTTGAAACATAATTGACTCTTATAGTCCTTTATTTTTACTCTGTTTCAAAGGTGTTTTCTATAGAGAGCATAATGTTGGATTTTGGTTTTTAATCTACACTGCTATCCATTTCTGTTTTATGGATGCGTTCATCTCATTTGCAATCACAGTTCTGATTACTGTGTATTTCTATCTTATTTTTTCTCTTTTATATAC
>NW_025356992.1:0-1693 GCF_016433145.1 Gracilinanus agilis
TCCTCCTCCTCCCCTCCCTTCCTCATTCCCTTCATCCTTTCTTTTCTCTCTCCCTCCTTCAATTGAGGAAACTGTGGTAAACAGTGATTGCCTAGGGTCACACCAGCTAGGAGGTATCTGAGGTCGGATTTAAACTCAGATATCCCTAACTTCAGGCCCATATCCAGTATCACCTAAATTGAATACTTAATAAAGTCCTCATTCATTCTTATAACTCTGGAGCAGTATGGTACAGTGGAATGAGCACCGGATCTGAATAGAGTCAGAGGACAAGAGTTCAAATTCTACAACTGTGTGATCTTGGGCAAGACACCTAACTTGCCTGTCTGTAAAAGGAAGGCACTGAACTAGATGACAACCGAGGTCCTTTTTGGTCTTAAATGTGTGATTCTATGAATAGAGCCAAAAAATGTCACTTTTAATTAGCTACAAAATAAATAAATAAATATTATTCATCTATTATTGATTCCTTTGGTGGTGCTGGTGGAGGAAGGACAATCTCCTCAATGACTTGTAACTGAAAGTGTGAAAAAATCAACATAATACTAATATCTCACATTCATACAGCACTATGAAGTCTGTAAAATGTTTTCTACATAATAGCCAGGTGAAGTAGATAGAATGTACAAATTTTATCATTCCCTTTTTACACCTGAGGAAACAGACTTTAAATCCCCAACACAGAGCTCACTAGTGTCTAAGCCAGGATCTGAATCCAGGCCTCTTGACTCTAATACTCCTACCTTTTACAGATGAATAAGTTACATGGCTTGCTTCAGGTTCACACATATAAATAAACATCAGTGTTAGAATTTGAACACTGGTCCTCTAACTCTTTCCAGCGGGTGCCAAAAGTGTTGGCAAAGGAAGTCCCTTACCAGGAGTTCCCTATATTGAGGAAATACAGATTTGGCAAAAAAACAAACAAACAAAAAAGTTGGGGGCAGCTGGGTAGCTCAGTGGATTGAGAGCCAGGCCTAGAGATGGGAGGTCCTAGGTTCAAATATGGCCTCAGACACTTCCCAGCTGTGTGACCCTGGGCAAGTCACTTGACCCCCATTGCCTACCCTTGCCACTCTTCTGCCTTGGAGCTACTACACAGTATTGACTCCAAGATGGAAGGTAAGGGGTTTAAAAATAAAGAAAAAAAAGTTAGTGATTATTCATAGAAATTAATTTATGGTTACTGCTCTTGCTTTGGAGGCTGGATATTGTTTCTGAAAAGTTAACATCTAGTTCTATTTGGTTTTATGAGGGAAAAGAAAAGGCTTTGAAAATCTCTTCTAGGGAAATCTCCAAGATTAGATTGGGGCAACTATGTGCTGCAATAGATAGAGTGCCACACCTGGAGTCAGGAAGACTTGAGTTCAAATTCTGCCTGAGACATTAGCTTGTGACCCTGGGTAAGTCACTCAACCCCTCTCTGCCTCAGTTTCCTCTACTGTAAAATGGGGACAATAACAGCATTTACCTCATGGTGTTGTTGGGAGGATCAAAGATAATAGATGCTGTAGAGATGTTTATTTCCTTTTTCTCCAATAAACCACCTTTTTTTCTTCCTCATCCTCTCTGTGCATGATGGGGTTCCTTGGTTTGCAAAGAGGAACATTATAACACTTCCCCATAGTACTGTCTTTTGTACCATAGAGCCATCCTTTGCGAAGACCCATGGCAGTGATCTCTGAAGGATCTT
>NW_025356993.1:0-6758 GCF_016433145.1 Gracilinanus agilis
GTGGACATGATTGGGGATGTGGACTCGAAACTACCACACTAATGCAACCACCAACAATTTTTAAATAGGTCTTGATCAAGGACATATGACAAAACCAGTGGAAATGTGCATCGGCCATGGGTGGGGGGGTGCGGGGGGTGAAGGGGAAAGTAGGAGCATGAATCATTTAACTATGTTAAAATGATTATTAATAAATGTTTATTAAAAAAAAGAGTGGTGATTTGTAGTACGTATTCACATGGTTATTTATAGCTTGTAGTTCTTTTGAAAATTTAATTCATATTTTTCCTTATCTGGAAACTGAGGCACAAAGAGGTAAAATTACATGACCATGGGTCACATAGACTATATATAAGAGCCAGGATTCAAATCCAGCTTCTTGGACTTCAAATATAGTACTTTCTTCACTACATCATCTTGTCTCTCAATTTAACATACAGTATGTGTATTAAGTATTTATTTGTGCTAGGCACTGGGGATATGAGGATGAAAAATTTTATAAGCTTTCTTTAAGGAACTTCAGCTATGTTGAAGGTAAGTACAATACAAGGAATAGAATTTGCTATTGTTGTTCAGGCTTTTCAGCCATGTCTGGCTCTTTGTGACCCCATTTGGGGTTTTCTTGGCAAAGATACTAGAGTAGTTTGCCATTTCCTTTTCCAGGTGATTTTACAGATGTGGAAGCTGCAGCAAACAGGGTTAAGTGACTTGCCCAGGGTCACACAGCTAGAAAGTGTCTGGGGCTGGCTTCCAACTCAGGAAGGTGAGTCTCTCTGACTCCAAGTATGCCATTCTATCCTCTGTACCCCCCAGTGGTCCAAATTCTTATTATCTACTGAATAAAGTTCAAGGTCCTTAACTGGACATTCAAGGCTGTCATTCTTCAATGTCACTTTACTTTTCCAACCTCATTTCATGCTAATATATACACTGAGCTCTAGTCAAACTAGACTGATGAGAGTAGCTTATATTTGTGTTGTGCTTTAAGATTTAACAATCCCAGAAGGCACACACTACAGTTAAGATTCTCCTCTTAGAGATGAGGAAACTGAAACTCCAAGAGTTTAAGGGACTTGCCCATGATCAACCACTTGTAAAGCTTGAGAAGCAATTTAGAACCCAGAACAGTGGCCTCTTTGCTCTCTCCCATGTGGATGTGTTCATTTCTGTAGGCATTTGTTGTCTGGAATGTTCTCTATTTTGCCTGTGGAATTCTACTAAACCCTAACTCAAATGTCATCTCTTCCAGGGAGTCTCCTCTGATTTATCCCATCTTTTCTCTCTATCTCTTTTGATAATGTATTGTGTAGCACTTTACCAAAGCACTTTGTTCTTTCAGTAACTTATTAAGTGTGATTTCCAGATTAAAAACATTTTTTCCTGATTAAAAATGCTAGAAGGACAAGTCTGGATCCTATCTAAATTTCGTATTTTACCTAGTATCCTACCACATACTTAGTAACTAATAAACATTTATAAAATCAAAGTTTTTTTTATTTTTTTATTTTTTTATCCTGGGACTCCATTCTAGGAGCATAGGGCCACAACCAGTAGGCAATGGGACACACAGTCGCTCTGGGTCACCCAGCTGGGAAGTGTCTGAGCCCGTACTTGAACCTAGGACCTTTCGTCTCTAGGTCTGGCTCTCAATCCACTGAGCCACTCAGCTGCCCCCAAAATCAAAGTGGAGTGAGTTAAATGATATGTATTTTGGTTGAACATCAGGACTTCCAGTAATAATAGTATAATACAAACTAGAATTTCTATAGAGCTTTAAGATCTGCAAAGCACTTTATAAATATTATCTCAGTTTATTCTCAGGACAACCTGGGAATGTAGATGCTGCGGTTATCCTCGTTTTACAGAATCAATTCTTTACCTACTATTAGAGATGTATAAAAATAACATGAGTTTTATGTTTGTTTTTTTTAGATAGTGACTTCCCCATCCCTGGAGTCCTTCAGGCAGCACCTTAACGACCATGTATAAAGATACTCATTCTCAAATTTGAGGATTAGGTGGCCTGTGAGATCCATGCCAACCCTCATAATATTAATAACCGACATTTATATACTAGTTTTAGATGCACAAATCTCATTTGACCCTTACCTAGTAATATTAGATATTATTATCCCCATCTTGTAGATTAGAAAATAGAAGTTCAGAGAAGTTAAATTTTCAGTGTCAAATAACTAATAAATGGATTGAGTTTCAAACTCAGATCTCTCCTTTTGATGATAAGTGCAGTAGTCAGGCCACTCAACCAGCTCACTACCCCACTCTGCTTCAAGAGTATATATATGATGGGGGGAATTAGACTTATTCTCTTGTCAGTGGCCATCAATTGGAGGCAGCTAGGTGGCTCAGTGGATTGATAGCTAGACCCAGAGATGGGAGATCCTGGGATCAAATCTGGACTCAGACACTGCCTAGCTGTGTGACCTTGGGCAAGTCATTTGACCCCCATTGACTAGCCCTAAATGTTCTTCTGCCTTTGAACCAATCGACAGTATTGATTTTAAGATGGAAGGTAAGGGTTTAATAAAAAAGAAAAGAATATATATGATAAATTATTGGTTTAAGTTTATCTTATTTGAATTTTGGATTTTTCCCTATGTCTAGCATATTAGGTATCAGATCAGATGAAGCATTTATTATATGTTTACACAACATGCTAACCATTGGCAACAGAAATACAAGCAATAAAGATAACCTGGACCCTGAGGGAACTTTCATTTGAAGAGAGAAGACTGCCTATAAAAAAGAGGAAAAGAGTACCATGGTGGAAAAGTACCAGAGAATCATGTTGCATGATTGGTGTGGTTGGACTTTCTCAAATGGAGATTCTGGGAAGGAACTCACCAGTTGGAGGAAGAGGCTAGATGTTTGTCATTTTAAACTTGTCCCCAAATATGAATGGTTTTGAAATAGTCAAGGAGGAAACTCTATTATATTTTGAGAAATTAACAGCAGACACCAAATAGAGAAGATTAGGAGGTGTTAGCCCTTTCTCAGCTTTTCTGAGTACTGAAAAGGATGATTAAAAGTGGCTGCTCCGGGGGGCAGCTGGGTGGCTCAGTGGATTGAGAACCAGGCCTAGAGATGGGAGGTCCTAGGTTCAAATCAGGCCTCAGACACTTCCCAGCTGTGTGACCCTGGGCAAGTCACTTGACCCCCATTGCCCACCCTTACCACTCTTCCACCTATAAGTCAATACACAGAAGTTAAGGGTTTAAAATTAAAAAAAAAAAAACTAAAAAAAAAAAGTGGCTGTTCCATGTCTGCCAACTTTGTTCTAGTAAGCAGATGAGGCCACTGAAGGCATCCTGTTAGCCTTAGTCCGTGGTTCCAGACCTTGCTTGTATTGCTAAACAGTGATCAGGATTTTATTGCTAGAGTGTGACTGCTGCTCCTACCCCAACATGTTTTTTCTTGGTGTTGGCTCCCTCTCTTTGCTCTACTCTGCCTTCTCCATTCTTCTGAAGATTGATTCAAAGGCTTCTAGCATGATGGAACTTTGCTCTCCTTCAGCCTCTGACTTCATAATAGACCCATCTCATCCAGGTTTGGGAGGGAACTTTATCCCTACAAAATTATTATTCCCAGAATTCTCACTTAAGCTTTTGAACCATTTTTTTGTCCACCTAAAAGGAAATTAGTCTGAAATCCAGTTACATTTATAACCAGGGCCTTATGCATTTCCTAGCATATAGTAGACCCCTAATAGATGCCAGTCGAATTAAGGAAATCAGTGAATGTTTCCCAGTCTGCTTTTAGGCTCTAGAGTTCTCTGTCCCTTCCCCAGTTCAAATAAAAAACCAAAGCTAAGAGTATTCTTTCATTCGCATAGAGTTGTGAATGCTTGAAAAAGGTTATCAGCTTCCAAGAGTACTGATTGTATTTTAAGTAATTGAAGTTTCATCAAGCAGGAGAGAGAAAAGATGTTTTTAAGCAATAGGGATTTCCTAATCCTCTCAAATATACCAGTCATTACAAGGCTGATCCCAATGTAGCAATGGCTATCTCATAGATCATCTCATGTGTGGGAATAGGCTTGCACCCTGGCCATTTCCACTGATACATGGGCTTTGATGGAACAGAAATGAACGGAATGATGGAATTGGAATGTATCCTGCATAGACTGCTGGGAATATTTTCCCTAAGGCATGACTCAGAATTCTGAATAATTCCTAGGGATTGTTTAGGGAATTATTAATAACTATTGAATGTGGCAGCTAGGTAGACAGTTGGAAGAGCACCAGACCTGGAGTTGGGAGAACATAGGTTCAAATATGACATCAGACATTTGATATTTATTTCATAACCTGGCATTCAAGATATCTACAGTTTTATATATTTACTCGTAAAAGGACATAGACTTTTTATATTAAAGAAAGAATACAGCCTTTGAATAAAACAGCTGTTTTAAGAAAGAACAAAATAATACTTCCCATGAAGTGTTCCCATCATAGCTGCTTTCTCAATATATTTCATTAATTTCTATTTTAGAATCAATACTATGTGTTGGTAATAAGGCAAAAGAACATTTGGAGCTAGTCAATGGGGGTTAAGTGACTTGCCCAGAGTCACACAGCTAGGAAGTGTCTGAGACCACATTTGAACCCAGGATCTTCCCTTCTCTGGGTCAGGCTCTCAATACACTGATTACCTAGCTGCCTTCAATTGATGACCACTGACTACTACTAGGGAATAAGTCCAATACATATCAAAACATATGGACCCAGAACAAGTTGCCAAAACAGCATAGAACTAAGATGAAAGTAAAATATCTGCTTAGCAGTTCCCCAAAGTATTTCCTGTTTTAATGTATTAAGTACCAACTTCCTGGGAGGGAATAAGTTGCATGAAAGATGATATTTCATATTCTAAATAGTTGTCAGTACTTGAGTAGTTTGTGTTTTACGCATTTATTTTGTGATGGAGGATATAAATAGCTGCTTAAGCCTGATTCACTTTGAACACTGAATACATTTCTAGAAGGAACCCTATTAATAATACCTTTTAGAGAGAGCCTAAACAGGAGCCCAACTTAAATTTTTAGTGATTGTCTTCAAAATTCTCTTTAGGGGTAGAAAGCAAAATAAGCCAGTGAGTGTAAGAAGAATCTGACTGCCTGTCTTTAGAGGTCATACTCCCCCAGGATTGTACCTTGTTCTCATGAACCCAGAACTTGGGGCCCTTTAGTGGCCCCATATACCCATAAGTCTATTATATTAGAATAGAGTATCAGAAACTCATTCAATTTTATTTAGGTTCCAAATTGTACTTTATGTAGGGTAAATAAGCACATAATAAATGTATGTTGATAGTCAGATGGTTGCATGAATATCTCAGTAGCAGAGAATTCAATTTTCTACAGAATATAAAGCATTCAAAATTCAATCTTAGTACACACAGAATAGTTTAATTCTTGTGCTTGTATTACCCTAGCACAGTTCTTCCTGTATTGTAGGAAAAGTAATTTCTAAAATATGACATTATACATATATGTGATAATAAAAATAATTGTCTCTGATAATCTCAAATAGATTAGCAATGACAAAATATGCAGTTCCCTTGCCAGTTTGCAAGAAGAGGGAATGGTATACCTCTCAGGAATCTCATTGATCCTTGGGAGAAGTCTTTGCTCATGTAGAACAGATGGGAATATTCTGTTCGGTATTATAGTCTAGAAGGGTAATATTTTTGGATCAAGGTGAGATTACCTCTGATTAAGGAGATAAGACAGATTCATATGAAAAAATTAAAAATCAGGTAGTTAATGAGTATTTTAAAAGTATACAAACCTTTTTAGCTATTTTTTCAATTAAGAAGAATTTTTTCTCTTCCTCCTCCACTGAAAAATAAAAATAAAATTCTTTTTAGCAAATATGCATAGTCAAGTGAAATGAATTCTCATATTGGACATATACAAAAATGTATATTTCATTCTGCATACTTAGTCCATCACTTCTATAAACTTTAAATTTAAGTTCAAATCAAAACTGTAAACTTAAAAATTCAGAGTAGAAAAATAATCACAGATATATTTGCAAAGTCAGATAGTTTGGAGGGCTAGTTTGATATAGGAATAAGAATAACAGTGAAGTTGACTGGTAATTTATTAGACTTTGCAGCCTACCACAGCATCCTGAAGGTAGTAAGTATATACTTAATAAATGTCCGCTGAATTAAAGTGAAAAGGGGTAGAAATTTTGCTCCAGGCATTAGATAAACATTTATTAAGTACCTACTATGTACCAGTCATTATGTTAAACATTGAAGATTAAAAAAAAAGGCAAAAAACCATCCCTTTTCTCATGGAGCTCACAATCTAATGGGGAGATAATATGCCAACAGCTGTGCATAAACGGAATATATACAGATTAAATTGGAGGTAATCTCATAGGGAAAACAAAGATTAAGTAGAACTGGAAAGGACTTGTAGAAAGTGGGGCTTTAACTGAAGCTTGAAGGAAGCCCAGAGACAAAAGAGGACAGCCAGTGAAAATGTTTGGAGTCAGGAGATGGAATGTCTTATGTGAGGAAAAGGAAGAGGTCAGAATCACTGGATTAAAGAGTACATTGGCAATGAATCTATGGTGTTAGAAGACTGGAAAGGTAGGAAGGTGCCAAGTGATGAAACCAAACAGAAGATTTTATATTTTATTCTGAAGGCAATAAGGAACCACTGAAGTTTATTGAATGGAGGTGTGTGTGTGTGTGTGTGTGTGTGTGTGTGTGTGTGTGTGTGTGTG
>NW_025356994.1:0-1377 GCF_016433145.1 Gracilinanus agilis
TATATATATTTATATGAAATTTAATATTAATCTGTACCTCTTCTGGCTACCCCCTCAATAAACCTTTTGGCTTTAAAGCAAAAAACATCTTACTTCTGAAACTCTGAACCATATCTTTCTGAGGCAATGTATGGTACTCTCCCTCTTCTTGTCTACCATGCTAAGAAAAGTTGTAGAGTCACTATGAGGCTATTATAAAATTCATGTGGTGACTCCTGGCATTTGGAGGAACCAACTCTCATTATTCAAACTGAGGTACGAGTCCTCAAAATCAGAAAGGATTTGGAAAGAGACTTAGTGGAATAAGGATAGGAGGTGGGATGTTCTTTTCTTGAAATCCAGGACTGAGAATTGGGCTAAGAGAGTGCCTTTGCAGACAATCTGACTCAGGACTGGAACAGCTAGACTTGGGAAGGAGGCATCTGAGAGGCTAGTGTAAGAATAAATGAGAGCCTCTGCCAAAACTGTAATAATAAGAGCCTAGTAACCAATGTTATGATAGAGGGGAGAGAAAGAGAGTCTAGAGAGTCTCTTCTAGCTCTCCCCTCATGCCAAATATACACTGGGAGACTTCAAGGGGGTGTCACCCCAAAATTGGGTGACCTGGATGGTTGTGCTGCCCCACAGGAATTGGGGGCAAGGCTTCCCTATTAAATGAGGTAGGTGGTACCCCAATCTGGTTCTGAATGAGGGTGGGGTTCATGCAAGCCTCCTCTAAGGTCAGTCAACTTCACAGTGGGTGGTCTGGATCCAAGATGGAGACAGCCTGACCAAACTGTGGTTCCCCTCCCCATCGTTGTCTCTCAACACTCCGGAATGCTATCTGACTAATGAATGGCTTTTATTATTTGCAATTCAGGGGTTAGGGAAAGAGGTGAAGGGCAGAGGGATTTTGGGGTGCCCTGTTCTCTATTTCTATGGGGTCCTTCATTCAGAAGGGAACCTTTGGGGTTCCCACTCCCAAGCATCTTCCCTTGCCTCTTCTTCTTCTGTTTCTGTTTTTACTTTTATTTCTATCCTTTCTATAATTGTAAGTTACACCATAAAGGGTCTCTTACCAAGGTTGGGTAATGGGGGATGGAGACTAAGAGATCACTCCCAAAATGGAGTCCAAAAACTTAGCTGACTCCATGGTTGAAGTCTTGCTAAGTGAGATGCAATGGAATCTTTGACCAGGGAATCAGGGTTTCAGTGTCCAAAGAAAGATGCTCAGGAAGCCCTCAGGACTGGATTTGAGCTGAGATGTCCTCCTCCCAAAGGCCTCTCCTCTCCTTCCTCCTCTGAGAAACTCCCAGAATTCTCTCCAGTCTCAAATGTCACCAACTGTCACCAACTGTCACCAACTGTCATCCACTCCTTCTCTGGCTCCTTTTGTCC
>NW_025356995.1:0-2030 GCF_016433145.1 Gracilinanus agilis
ATAGCGGCTCAATAGCAAACCACTGGTTTAAAAGGAAAAAAATATAAGGAAAAAGGGGGTAGGAATGGGGGAGGATTTGAAAATGTCAGCAAATGCACAACTGATGATTATAACTCTGAATGTGAATGGGATGAACTAACTCATAAAACGGAAGCAAATAGTAGAGTGGATTAGAAACCAAAATCCCACCATATGTTGTCTACAAGAAACACATATGAGGCGGGTGGACATACACAAGTTTAAGGTTCAAGGTTTGAGCAAAAATCTTTTGGGCGGAGGCAGCTGGGTAGCTCAGTGGATTGAGAGCCAGGCCTGGAGATGGGAGGTCCTAGGTTCAAATCCGGCCTCAGACACTTCCCAGCTGTGTGACCCTGGGCAAGTCACTTGACCCCCATTGCCCACCCTTACCAATCTTCCACCTATAAGTCAATACACAGAAGTTAAAGGGTTTAAAATAAATTTAAAAAATTAAAAAAAAATCTTTGGGGCGTCAAATGAGAAAAAGAAGGCAGGAGTGGCTATTATGATTTCTGACAAAGCCAAAGTAAAAATAGATATGATTTAAAAAGACAGGGAAGGTCATTACATCCTGATTAAAGGCAGTATAAACAATGAGGAAATAACACTGCTCAATATGTATGCACCAAGTGGCATAGCACCCAAATTCATAAAGGAGAAATTGGCAGAGTTCAAGAAGGAAATAGATAGTAAAACCATACTAGTGGGAGATCTAAATATTCCTCTGTCAGATCTAGATAAATCAAACCAAAAAATAAATAAGAAAGAGGTAAGAGAGGTGAATGAAGTCCTAGAAAAATTAGATCTAATTGATATGTGAAGAAAAATAAATAGGGACAAAAAGGAATACACCTTCTTCTCAGCTGCACATGGCACATTCACAAAGATTGACCATGTTATAGGGCATAGAATCATTGCAAACAAATGCAAAAGAGCAGAAATAATAAATGTAACCTTCTCAGATCATAATGCAATAAAAATAATAATTAGTAAGGGCACCTGGACAGCAAAATCAAAACTAATTGGAAATTAAATAATATGATTCTTCAAAACCAATTTGTCAAAGAAGGAATCATAGAAACAATCAATAACTTCATTGAAGAAAATGACAATGATGAGACATCCTACCAAACTCTGTGGGATGCGGCCAAGGCAGTACTCAGGGAGAAATTTATATCCTCGAGTGCATATATTAACAAATTAGGGAGGGCAGAGATTAATTAATTGGGCATGCAACTCAAAAAATTAGAAAGCGAGCAAATTAAAAATCCCCATGTGGAAACTAAATTAGAAATACTAAAAATCAAGGGAGAAATTAATAAAATCAAAAGTAAAAGAACTATTGAATTAATAAATAAGACTAGAGATTTTCGGGTTAAGATGGCGGCAGTGTAAGAAGCAGCTCTTAACCTCTCCTGACCAAAACACACAAAACTCCTCAAGGGGACATAAAAACAAGTCCAGACGAACGGAGGAACCCCACAACAGGGCACAGCGGGGAAGGTACGTGGAATCGAGACATTTCCAGGCTATAAAGGGCTCTCACTAAATCGCGGGCTGAGCAACCGCCCCACCCCCACCCCCTCCACACACAAGATCTAGAGCTCTGAAGCCAGCTAAAAAGAAATAGAGCAAGTTTGGGGCACCCATCGAGTCATTGACAGCTCCGGGGCCTGTTCCTGAGAGCAGCAAGATTTAGGACCCCATTAAGCCAAAGAAAGCAGGCGAAATGCTCTCTTCCTCTCCTTCGTATAATTGTATTTGTCCCCTCTCCCTCCCATGCCCTCTTTGTGTGTAATAGAATATCCTATTTTCTTATTCACTCAAGTTTCTCTTGGTGTCCCCTGCTATTCACCCCCTCTTTCCCATCCCCCATGTCACCTTAGATTATTTAGTGTTCCACCCTCACCCTGTGAATTATTCTTCTGATTACTATAATAGTGAATATTATAATAGTGAATAGATTTCACTACAGAGAATTATACATAACGTTTCTCTACATAGGAATACAG
>NW_025356996.1:0-2872 GCF_016433145.1 Gracilinanus agilis
GAAGAAGAAGAAGAAGAAGAAGAAGAAGAAGAAGAAGAAGAAGACGACGACGACTTTCTGGGAAAATGCTGTCTACCTCCAGAGAAAGAGTTGATGAAGTCTGAATGCAGATCAAAGCATATACTTTTAAAAAAAACTTTATTTTTATTTTATATTTGTTTTCTTTTGCAACATGGTTAATATGGAAATATGTTTTGTATGACTGCACATGTATAATCTATATCAAATTGCTTACCCTCTAAGGAGTGGGAAGGGGTAGGAGCAAGAGAATTAGGAACTCAAAAAATTTTTAAATTAATGTTAAAAATTGTTATATATAATCATAAAAAGAAAATATAATTAAAAACAAGTCTATGATTTAGATAGCAGTAGTGAAAATATATTAGTGATATAAATCTAAATATGTAATTTTGTTTGCATATCACTGGCATAATTTTGCTTACTTCTCTGCCAAAGATGCCTGAAATATTGATTGGAAGGGTTAGTACTAAGAGGACTGTCAAATCTTTGCTGGAATAACTGGAGGAAATCCTTATGTGTTGCTAATAAGAGACCACCTTGGGTTATATATGATCTGTCTATATCTGATCTGAAAGCTTGCCCAATTAGATATACACTTCTTGTAGGTAGAGGTTCACAAAATGCCAGATTTGGATGAGGAACACCAAAATTTCTTTGCCTACCCTATAAATTTATCTGAAGGGCTGATAGAGCATGGAAATATAGCAGGATATCTTGCTCTGCTTGCTCACAGAGCCATAAAGTATCCTCTGGTGTGGACATTATCTGGGCATTAGGGGATTGCTTTTCCAGGCTACCTAAGGGCCCTATTTTCAATATAGAAAATATGTACAGTGGCTAAAAGGTCCTTTAGGACACAATGCTGTGTCTCCCCTGAGCCATAACCAGGAATCCTGATGTCTGGGGCAAACTTAGTTAAATGGGGAAGTGGTGGTGCAGAGGGCAGTTTAACTTCAGTGTACCAGGAGGGAAGATCATCCATCCCCTAGATTAGTGATGGTGAACCTATGGCATAGGTGCAAAGGAGGCATGCAAAGCATTCTCCTAGATTATTACTAGAAAGGCAGAGGGACTTGGGCAGAGCTGCTCCCTTCCCCTTTGCCACTGGGCCTGATAATATTTTTTCACATCCCCCTCCCCTCTGCCCAGCAGCCAAAGGGAGCACTTTCTTCCTTCCCTGTGTGGGGTAAGAAGGGGGAGCAGGGCAAGCTCAGGACTTGGGGGGGGGAAGGGTATGGCACTGGGAGGGGGCAGAGGGATGGAGGCAGGGCCTGGCACTCCATCTCTAAAAGGTTTGCCATCACTGCCCTAGATAGTCTGGCTCTTCTTTCTCAGAACATTTTACAACTGAGTAGAGATATGAAATATAGGAAACACAGGAAAAAGGTAGAAAAAAATCACCTAGCTACAAATACCCTAAATCCTAGACCCACAAATGCGGAACCTAAAGCAAATCTCACCTGAATCCAAAGTCCTAATTAGGAAGCTGAAATCCAAAGAGCCAGGAGAAAAATTTGCCAAGAATCTTCAGCTCACACAAGACTGCCAAGAATCTCACCAGAGCTCATGCTGAAGAGAGTGTCCCACCAAAGTACCAACTGAGAGAGAGTCCTCACAAAAAAGCCAAGGAAAAAGCCCCTCGATCTTCTCAGTCTCACCTTTTATAGTCCCTTTTCCATGGCACTTCCTGTCTCTCTCCCACTTCTCGGGAACCAATAACAGCCTCCCAATTTGCCTAGCACTGCCCAAGGACTGGGGGGCAGTGCTTATGGCAGTTCTAGTAAGAGACTTGTAAACTCTCTTACCTAGTGATCTACCAAATACTAAGTAGGGGCACTTCAAATTCTTGATTAATTAAATTAAAGGTTGCTGTCTGATTACATTAAAAATAACTAAGAGAGTCTAATTCTCTCTTCACAGGAACATTCTCCTCAACCTAGTGCTCTATAGGAAAACCCCTGCACTAATTACATCTTTGTCCCACCAGTAGGTGGTAACCCATCAGAGACTGAGAGCCAAAAACTGTGCTCAGCAGACCCAAGCATCCATCTGCCTTACAGGAAAGGAAGATGATTATTAGAAGCTTGAGCAGAGAGGAAAAAGATTAGAATCACTAATGTATAGTTAAGTAATATAAGATTGTATAGATCATAGAAAAGGAGTATTGATTTGGAAACTAAAGATCTTAGATTCAAGGCTTACTTATGACAATAAATGACTTTGGACAAATGATATAAGTCCTTTGAACCTAAGTTACTTCATCTGCAAAATGGAAATAATACTTATTTCTACCTACAGGGTTGTTGTGTGTATGGGACATGAGGGTGGTGGTCCATGAAGTATCCAGATGCAGTTTCTGACAAACTCATGATCTTAGTACAGTTCCAGAGTTCAGAATCAGTAAAGAGATGAGCATTTTTAGCATCCAGCTTATATACCAGGGCAGAATCCTTTATGCAGTGAACTAACATATACCAACCTCACTTCCTTCTGCTCCTTAAAGGGGACAGTCTTCTGTCAATGTCATGACTTTGCAACTTTGGCTAATTCATTCACTTTAAGACACCACCATTATTAATGCAGTTTTCTTTATCACAGATCACTCTTGGGCCAAAAACCAAAACAAAATGGGGTAGGGCAAGATGTTAAAATTTCAGTGCAGTTAACATTAATAATTCGAAATAACCTTGGAGAGTTCAAATCCACATGTAACTTTTAAACCTAATTTCATTCAGTAGTTTCTATTTTTTTACCATAATACTTTTTTTTAACATTTATTAATATTCATTTTTAACATGGTTACATGATTCATGCTCCACCTTTCCCCTTCAACCCCCCCCCCCCGCACCCC
>NW_025356997.1:0-6336 GCF_016433145.1 Gracilinanus agilis
ATATATATATATATAGTGTATAATATAATAACCAGGGTATAGTTGAGTATAGACAGTATTTCCTAAAATATCCTGATGCAACCTGACCAAAGCAGGGAATAGAAAAACTGTCCCTTTGTTCTAGAAAAAGTGCCTTAAGTAAGACAGTATTTGGCCTTCTTGACCACATCCTTTTTAATTATCTTCATGATTCTTTGGCTTCCGTTATCTGTACTCTTAATTTTCTCCACCCATTCCTTACACTTCGTCTTCTTCTCTGCTCCCACTTTCCTCTTCCTTTTTCCTCCAAAGATGGGAGTCTTCTCTTTTGACTACCTCATCAACTCCACTGACTTCTAGTTATCACGTCTGTGTGAATAATTCCCAAACAAGAGCAATCACGCCTTTCCCAACTCTATGTAGCCCTGTATGGCTAATAATTGCTGAGTATTCACCAATTTCACATAGTTTTTGTAGGGGAACTTCCCTGTAAACCTTAACGTGATATGTAAGTGAAAGATTAGACAATCATAGGAAAAAAAAAAAAAAAGAAAGGACTTTGAAGCCAGCTAGTTCGGCTTCCTCAGCTATTAAGTGTCAGAGATAGGATCTGAACTATCTTTGAGTCTAAGAGAATCTCTGAGACTAAGTGTCTTCCTGACTCTTAAATCCTAATTTAACAATCTATCCACTCTATATGCTGCCCCATTCTATGAACTGTTGATACGGTTACTATATTCATCTGAATAAAGCTAAAAGCATAGATTATAATATCATGGGGCAGTTAGGTGGCTCAGTGGATAAAGAGCCAGGACTGGAGTTGGAAGAACATGGGTTTAAATCTGGCCTCAGACACTTCCTAGCTATTTGACCCTGGGCAAATCACTTAACCCCAATTGCCTAGCCCTTACTGCTCTTCAATCTTGGAACTGATTCTTAATATTGATTCTAAAACAGAAGGTAAGGGGTCTAAAAAATTATAGAATCATAGATTTAGGATTGGGAGGGAATCCTCTGCATTTTGTAGATGAGAAAATTGTGACCAGGGAAAATAGATTTGCCCAAAATTAAACAAGCAATAAACATCAGAGGAAGAATTCAAACCCAGGTTCCTGATCTCTAGGGAGAGGATTCTTTCCGTCTTGTACCATTCTGGGAAAAAGAAAAAGTGAACTTAACATCCTTCCCCCCAAAATTGGCTTTTCCTAACTTCTGTTTGTGGCATAAGTCACCAAGTGACCTAAACTTGAAATCCCAGTCATCACCTTTTCTGCCTTTTTCATCATTCATCAAATATAGCAGTTCTTAAATTCTTTTGCTTTTCTGATATGATCTTTTTGAGGTGAGTACTCCCTGAAAATGGCCTGGATCACAAACTGTTCATAACCTAGCATCACGTGTGCCTCATTCATTCCCTCCCCTCAAATCATCTATAGGGATTCCACCCAGTAAGCTAGTAGTCTTCCAGAGACAGCATAATACAATGGAAAGAATGTTGGATATTGAGCCTGAGGTCCTAGATGCAAATCTATGCTTTGCTATTTTCTATCTATATAATTCGAAAATAAGTCTCTCAACTTTTTTTGGCCTCAGGTTTTATTCGCAAAATGTGAGGGAGATCTCTGAGATCTCTTCCAGTTCTGGGATGATCCTTACTTTTATGAGGGTATCAATGAAGCATAATAGCTGTCCACCCCTCATTCTTGCTATGGGAGAAATCCACTTGCTTTTCTGGTCATTGTTTCCCTCAAGGTTACTTTTAATGCCATTCATTGATTCCAGCCCTATTCATATCTCTCCTATCTGCTTTCTTCCATCATAGCTACCCTCATCTAGGGGCTCATCCCCTCTTTCCTGAACTTTTGTAACAAATGCTCAAGAGGGTTTTAATCTTATTTCCAGTTCATTCTTCATACAACTGTCCATATTATTTTTCCCCATCTTTCGCCATTGTGATCACCTTATTCCCCTGGCCTAAAAGCTTTTAGTGATTTCCCATTGTCAGCCAAGTAAAATACAAATTATTTAGCCTAACTTCAAAACCTTTTACAATCTGGCCCCAAAGGCACATATCTCCTTAACATCCTTTAACTAGACTCTTTAAAGACAAAGATGATGTCTGATTTTATCTTTGTTGCGCTGGCACCTAGAATCATGCCTTAGATATAGCAATCCTTACTGATAGTTGAATTGAGAAAAATAAAATATAAAAAGTCCTATGTTATTTAGATTTTGATTTTCACAGACTTATATTTCTATTTTATCTTCCTGACATCTAAAAACCACTGAAACATGAAACTTTACTCTTAAAAAAGCTTCAGTTTTTAAAAATTAAATAACACATTTAAGAAATTTACATGGAAAATTCGAATGTTTGAAATTTGTATCCATCTCATACCTTCACCAATGAGCCTATGACTATCTTCCCCTTCCATAGGGCTAGAAAAGGTCCTAATAATAATATAATCCAACTTTCCTTTTTCAGATAACAGAATCAAGAGCTCAGAGAAATTAACTGATACACCTAACTATTAACATTGCTAACTAATGACAAAGTGAGGACTAGAACTCAGGTCTTTGGTTTCAGTAGCCTTTCTGTGACACTGCTCTTGATTCTAGACTTTAACACTCTAGGGCAAGGCAGAATAAATATATCTAATCCTACTGGAAAGCTATGGTGGCATCAATTCCCCCTGCCCCCCCACACACACAACTCAATCCCTTATATTTTCTTCAAAAATATCCCTAGCTCCCTTCACAGTTCCTCATGTTTCATTCCAGACTTCCTACTTCATGTTCTCTCTATGGTCCATTTATCATCTTTAGGCAGGGCTGTTTGTATTACTTTCTAAACAGTTCTACCATAACAGTATGGCATATAATTCCCAACACTACAGAATATCTTTAATAAAGTAAAAATCCTATCTTTTGATAGTGGCATTTTTACAGAGTAAAATTATTTATGATCAAATTTCAGAGGAAATAATGTTATATTTTATATATTATAAGTTACATATAGTGATTTACCCAGAGACACCTCATCCTGCTATTTGCAACTTATTTTGATGCTTTTCACTCTGCTATTTTAGAAATAAAATGGAATTTTAAAATTAAGTTTTAATTTTAAAATAAAAACCATACCACTTAAATTATTTGCATATAAGCATAGTACTTTGGGGAATTTTACTATAAGTTTTGTAAATAATTTAATCTTATAATGTTGCATTTTTAGGAGGCTTACCGAGAAGAACAACTCATTAACCGTCTAATGAGACAATCACAGCAGGAACGTCGGATTGCTGTGCAGCTTATGCACGTTCGGCACGAAAAGGAAGTTTTATGGCAAAATAGGGTTTTCAGAGAAAAACAATATGAGGAAAGACGGCTGAAAGATTTCCAGGATGCTCTTGACAGAGAAGCAGTAAAATATCTCTTTCTTAAAATTTTTTGCATTTCCTTTTGAGCCATTTTCCTAAGTCACATGTAAACAAATTGTATTGTGACTGTAGAACTGAATATGTTGCTTAGAAGTGTTTCTTTGTAAACTGATGCATTTGAGACAGAGGATGGTCTCAGCAACAGTCTAGACCAGTGGTTCCCAAACTTTTTTGGCCTACCACCCCCTTTCCAGAAAAAATATTACTTAGCCCCCTGGAAATTAATGGTTTTTTTTTAAATTTTAATAGCAATTAATAGGAAAGATAAATGCACCTGTGGCCATCACCACTCTCCTAGCTCGCTGCAGCACCCACCAGGGGGCAGTAGCGCCCATTTTGGGAATTACTGGTCTAGATGAAAGCAAAAGTGAGGAACATATGGAAAAGGACAAGTAATTCCGTTAAAACCAAAAGTTAATCTTATTTATGTTTCATTTCTCTAGTCTCATGTATATGGCCTAGGAAAACATATTGACATACAAAGAAATAAAATACAGGGGGCAGCTGAGTAGCTCAGTGAATTGAGAGCCAAGCCTAGAGATGAGAGGTCCTAGGTTCAAATCTGGTCTCAGACACTTCCCAGCTGTGTGACCCTGGGCAAGTCACTTGACCCCCATTGCCTAGCCCTTACTGCTCTTCTGCCTTAGAGCCAATACACAGTATTGACTCCAAGACGGAAGGTAAGGGTATAAAATAAATAAAATAAAATAAAATAAAATAAAATATGTTATTCTTTAATTGTCTTCCATTCTGAATTTTCATCTGTATGCCAGGATTTTTGAAGAGTTAAGCTTTGGACAGATTGAGAATGGAATAGAATTTTAGGTAGCTGTCCATCCTCTAATGATGTAGCTTGTTCAAACTTGGGAATTATAAAACAGAAATGTTATTGTTATTGTTGTTGTTTTATGCTAAAAATTTCTATATAAACTCAGTCCAAAAAATAATAAATAGAACTACTTAAAGGCCTGGAAAATTCACTCAATATTTTATTTCTCCTACATAAAACTGACAATTCCTCCTAAGTTTGCATAATAATGAAAGTTGCCACCGCTCACGTAGATGTACTCAAAAAACAATTGTGAGGTAAAGAAGATTCTAGAGTGCAAACTCTAGAGAAGACACTGGTGTTACCTAAGAATATGGTAAGAATATGGTTCTGAGGACAAGGCTCATAAATAGTTAGAGGATACACATGTCTAGGTTCTAATTGGCATTTTACACAGAACAGCATAAAGACAAAAGGATCTTTTCATGGGAAAAGAGGTGAGAAAGACCCACAAAAGGAAAAATATGGTCAGAAACATATGTAGAGACTGAGAAAGATATATGGAGATAGATATCGAATATATATTTGTTTAATTTTTATTTTTTAAACCTTTACTTTCCATCTTATAATCAATACCATGTATTAGTTCCAAGGGAGAAGAGTGGTAAGGGTTAAGCAATGAAAGTTAGGTGACTAGCCCAGGGTCACACAAGAAGAAAGAGACTGAGTATAGATTTGAACCTAGACCCTTCTATCTCCAGGTTTAGCTCTCAATCCACTGAGCCACTTAACTGTGCCCACAGATAAGCATTTCAAAGATTCCCTTCCTACCTATTTTAGTGGATAGGCAGGTACTAATGCTAATGACTCAATCTGTAGGGCAGGTATCTATTTTTTTATGTTTGGAAAATTGAGAAAGTGAACAGACAAGCCTAAGGCTGAGTTGTTTATTATATAGCAGCTTAGCAATGATGGTCTGGGTTCTCTTTCCAGTCCCAATATTATTTTGTATTTTACTATTGTGCTTCCAGGGAATATATTCAGAATCTCACCTGGCTTAGTTATTTTGCCCTGAATTTCTTGCGGGCACCATCATGAGTCTCATTGCTGCCCTAGAGCCAAGACAGAGAGTAAACTTAAGAGCATCTAAGGATAGGCATTGCTTGTAGGTTCAACCTGCATCCCATATGACTGAATTTCCACAATTAAGATCAGTGCAAATGGGGAAATACATCTTACAGTGGCCATCTTTATAATCAATAACCAATCTCTTTTGTTTTGTTTTTAAACCTTTTGCCTTAGAATTGATAGTAAATATTGGTTCCAAGGCAGAAGAGTGGTAAGAACAAGGCACCTGGAGTAAAGTGACTTGCCATGGGTCACACCCAGAGCATCCCACCAATCTATTTTTTATAGGCCAGGTATATTAAAATAGGGTAACTAAACACAAAAGTAATTACTGGTGCCTTTTAAGAAAGGTCAATCATTTTTCTAGAAAACCTCACTGGTACCCATTGAACTGAATGACAATACTCTTACCTTCATGAAGATGAAATTAGCCTGATATTAGAAAAATCAGAATAATAATTTCATTCAGAATCTTTTCCTATTAAAAATATCTTTGCAATCTAAACTTAATGTTGAGTGATAGAGTACTTTGGTTCATTTTGACCAGGAGTGCTCTTTTTTGTCTGTAATCTAAATCATACAGGTAATTGCAACATTCTTCTACTTTGCCTTTTTTGTAAACATACATAATGAGCATCATTTACTTTGGTGAAAGACTGGCATGTGTTGAGTTGTTTCCATAGGGTATTTATTTGAATCCACTTCTCTGTTCCCTAAGACTTAGTTGGGAACATTATAAAAATTAATGTTATTACATAAATTCAATTTCCAATATAGATATTCATGTAACTAACATTTTTTAGTTCGATGATGACTTTTCCAAGTTCCCTCTCTACCAGTGGGTTGGCATGTCAGTTAGTATGTACATAGTTTGCCCTAGGCTTCATTAGCATGATTATAATTCTGCCTCAGTTTCTCCTGGATTAAAACAAAGAAAAATATTCCCAGCATCTTTTCTTTCTCAATATTCAGAGTCTTTATTTATTTTCAGAGTCAATATTTACAGATTGTCTGGGGAAAAAA
>NW_025356998.1:0-1497 GCF_016433145.1 Gracilinanus agilis
AAGGATGCCCATTATCATCTCTATTATTCAACATAGTACTAGAAACAATAGCAGTAGCAATTAGAGAAGAAAAAGAAATTGAAGGTATCCAAATAGGCAATGAAGAGACTAAGTTATCACTCTTAGCAGATTATATGATGGTATACTTAAAAAATCCTAGAGAATCAACTAAGAAGCTTGTAGAAATAATCAACAACTTTAGCAGAGTTGCAGGATACAAAATAAATGCACATAAATCATCAGCATTTCTATATATTTCCAACACATTAGAGCAGCAAGAGGAAGAAAGAGAAACACCATTTAAAATCACCCTAGACAATATAAAATACTTAGGAATCTATCTACCAAAACAAACACAGGAATTATATGAAAACAATTACAAAAGACTTTCCAAACAAATAAAACTAGATCTAAACAATTGGAAAACCATTGATTGCTCATGGGTAGGGATGAGCTAACATAATAAAAATGACCATTCTGTGCAAATTAATTTACCTATTTAGCACCATACCAATCAAACTAAAAAAAAACTTCTTTACTGAATTAGGAAAAACTATAACAAATTCCATTTGGAATAACAAAAGATCAAGAATATCAAGGGAAATAATGAAAAAAAATGTGAAGGAAGGGGGCCTAGCAGTACCAGATATTAAACTATACTATAAAGCAGCAGTCATCAAAATGGCATGGTATAGCTAAGAGACAGAAGGGAGGATCAGTGGAATAGACTTGCAGTAAATGACATCAGCAAGACAGTATATGATAAACCTAAAGAGGACATGAATCCACTATTTGACAAAAACTACTGGGAAATTTGGAAAACAATATGGGAGAAATTAGGTTTAGATAAACATCTCACACCCTACACCAAGATAAATTCAGAATGGGTGAATGACTTGAATATAAAGAGGGTAACTATAAATAAGTTAAGTGAACACAGAATAGTATACTTGTCAGATCTCTGGGAAAGGAAGATTTTAAAACCAAGCAAGAATTAGAGAAAATTACAAAATGTAAATTAAGTTGTTTTGATTATATTAAACTAAAAAGCTTTTGTACAAACAAAAACAATGCAGCCAAAATCAGAAGGGAAACAACAAATTGGGAAAAAATCTTTATAACAAAAAACTCTGACAGGGGTCTAATTACTCAAATATACAAGGAGTTAAATCAATTGTATAAAAAATCAAGCCATTCCCCAATTGATAAATGGGCAAGAGACATGAATAGAAAATTTTCAGGTAAAGAAATCAAAAGTATCAATAAGCACATGAGAAAGTGTTCTAAAACTCTAATAATCAGAGAAATGCAAATCAAAACAACTCTAAGGTATTACCTCACACCTAGCAGATTGGCTAAAATGAAAGAAGGGGAGAGTAATGAATGCTGGAGGTGATGTAGCAAAATTGGGACATTAATACATTGCTGGTGGAGTTGTGAACTGATCCAACCATTCTGGCTGGCAATTTGGAACTATGCTCAAAGGGCTATAAAAGA
>NW_025356999.1:0-3236 GCF_016433145.1 Gracilinanus agilis
TGTATATATAGTGAAAACCATTATATACGTGTATATATATATATATATACATCACAACTTTTACAGAAATTATTTTTGATATTTGGCTTACATGATGTATTAATTTATCTTCTTTTATTTTTTTCCCCTTAAGAATGGAGTCTGGAAGTGACAAGAAAAGCCTAAAAAATTAGAGTGGATCTTTTGTGACCTGTGATTTCCAACAAGGGTCTGGATCAGTACCTGCTACTTGGTCTATTTAACCCCTTGGAGGGGAACTAGAAAAGGAAACCATTTCCATGGGAAAGCCTCCCAGGAGATTCAGGACTGAATCTTCCCCCAGTGGCTTCTATTTTTCACTCCCCCAACCCACAACAAAAAGAGGAAATCCTTGACTATATTGCTCTGATGATCGAAAAATCTTGACTGTCAGCAACAAGAGGAGAACATGGCATGTTTTCAGAAGCTGGAGCAAGAGGTTAAGTTGTCTTCAGAGAGGGTTAGCACAGGTCAGGTCCTCACGCATGATAATAGTGATCTGGGGCTTCCAAGGATTCCTACTTCCTATTGTGTTTTACTGGCAAAGTCATTCAGAAGTAAATTGTTGTTTTACAAAGTAGTGAAACCTTATCTGGGACCCCTCTTCCTCCCCGAATCTAAACCCCCCACCCCACCCCCAGGGGGGAAAAAATCCTCCTTCTCTGGGCAAATGACAATGCCAGCTGTTCCTCTCTGTGATCTGAATTCTGGGGAGCAAAGAGGCTGACTTTGAAGTGGAGAGTACCTCAGCCTCGGCAGCATTTTGCTAACTTGGCACTGTTTCTCTAAGCCTGACCCCTGAACTGATTGGATGATGACTAATTCACATGCTAAGATCGTGGTATATCGGTATCACTAAACTGCCTGCATTTGTCATTAAGGGTTTGTAGTAAAAAGAAAGATGAAAGAGAAAGGTGTAATATTAGACCAGTGGCCAAAATATAGACTATATGCTCTTGGAACAAGGGACTTAAAGGAGGAATAGACAACTTTATGGCCTCACAAGCCAACTGCTTTAAAATGAACCCTGCAGGTAACACAGAATACCTTGAGATTAATGCTTACAACATGCAAGATGCTTATTTCTTTGCTTCTAAGTCAGTTTTAAAGTTTTATTTATTGGCGAGTTTTTGTAAGTAACGTGGCATTTACATGCATCTTAGAAGGATGTTAGTATAAAATCTGTACTTTGTAGCAATAAAGATTTCATGTTACCCATGCCTACATTTTGAAACCATAGCATACACGAAAAAGATCGTTTGTTTGTTTGTTTATTTTTCTGTAATAGAGTTAAATGATTCCCTATGTCAAAAAAAACGACTTTCTGGGCTCTTTTTATAAAAATCGAGCTCCTTACCTATCTTCTGAGGCTTTGAGAAATTCACATTTCATGTTTACCTAAATCCCCTAAGCTTAATGTCATGCTGTCCAACTGATTCACATTCTATCAATATTGTAAATGATAGTCTGTTGACCTCCAGCCTAAATACTCCTATGAAGAAACTCCCTTCAAGAAATTACCAGGCCTCTAAATGTGAATAATGGTCCTTTGAACAAGACTCTAAAGACCCATTTCCATAGACTGGTCCAATTCTCTTAAAGAAATACATACGAGAAGTCAAATAAAAGGGGTGGGGCAAAGGGAAGATTAAAAAGAAAGTAAAAGATTAAAAGGGTAAAGAATATAAGGAAAACTCAAAAGGGAAAAAGATCAAAAAGAGGATTAACCATGTTACTTGTTGTTTTTCAGAAATTAAAAAAGTATGGAGGATAAGGAATTTGTTTCCTTTTGGCCCTAGAAAAATGCCAATTATAGTAGCTGAACTGGCTGGATCACATATCAGCATGCTTTGGAAATGTGAGAAATGAATGGGAAATATAAACACAGAGCAATAGCTTACAGTTATGTTATGAATTAAGCCCAAAAAATATCAAGATTTAGTCACTGAATAAGCTGCCAAAGTTAATTTTCCCTGATGAATTTGAGCAAACTCAGAATAGAAGCGATAGCAGTGCAGTTCCATGGGTCCCACGGCCCCTCTGCTTTCTAGAATCCAGTTCTTCACTTTCTCATGAAAAATCTAAGAAGAGAACCCAGTTAGCAAGGATGAAATTGTGAACAATTCTTTTGATTTCTCTATTTCTATTTATTTCAGCTGTGAGTTTTGGTATATCGTGGAGAAACACTATGCTCTTCAACAATCCAGCCATATTCACTGCAAAATATTCATTAAATAATATCCTCTAATGTTTCAGTGAATCTATGATCTCATGGCTATTGGACATTCCTTTGAATAATGCAGATTAGAATTTATCCAGAACGGCCTAAAAACTGTAACTTTTGGAGGGTTTTTTTCCTATTCTTTTATAAGGGCGGTATTAATTTCTTAAAAGTATTTACTCCTGATTTCCTTTTTAAAATAAATAGAATTTATTTCTAATTTTCTTTTAGTTCAATACTATTGAAATGGAATAAGAGTATGTCTTTTAAAGTTCCAAATTCAAAGAAAGAAAGTTTTGCATGATAATACATGTATAACACAGATTGAATCTCCTACCATCAGGGGAATTGGGGAAGTGAAGGGAGAGAAGGAGATAAGTTTGATCCTATAACTAAGGAAAACTTTTATGGAAATTTGTTATTACATGTAATTGGCAAAAAAAAAAAAATTCCAAGTTCAAGTATACTCAGTTGTAAAAGTTACCCCGTGGATGAATTAGGGATATCAAACATGGGAGAAAAGAACATTTTTTCACTAACATCATAAGTAGCAATTTGTAAATGTCAGGATTCCAGATTTATTATATTCTTTCATTTTTTATATCTGACTATGTTGCTTGTTTCACACACATATATGCATATGTTTGTGCATGATGTATTTTTTCTGCTTCAAACCCAGGCAGCTTAAAGCCAGAAATTAATTTCTGCCATAGCTTTTCCATTAGAAACTATTTATAAAATAATGAAAATAAAGCATGTTTTTGGAAAGGAGACAGTTAACTATATATCAAGAAACTAGAACTGTTGGCCCCAAATACACTACATTTTTAGAAGAATCCGTAAAATATGAAAGAAAGGTTGTTCAAAAATTTTGTTGCCTTCATTTGTTTTGTTGTTATTGTTGCTTATTTGTCTTTGTTTGTTGGGGTGACCTGCAATGATTTATTATTAGAAAAGAAAGGAAAGGGATAAGGAAAATGGAGTGGGGGGGGAGAAA
>NW_025357000.1:0-2923 GCF_016433145.1 Gracilinanus agilis
TCTCTCTCTCTCTCTCTCTCTCTCTCTCTCTCTCTCTCTCTTTATTGCTTTACTTGGTGATCTCATCATCCCCTGGATTTAATTACTATTTCTATGCTGATGATTCTAAAATCTTTCTTTCTTTCACAAATCTCTCTGCTGACTTCTAATCTTATATCTCTTATATCTCCCATTACTTTTTAGACATCTTGAACTGGATGCCTTGTAGACATTTTAAATTCAATGTCCAAAACAGAATTCATTCTCTTTCCTCCCTAATTTTCCCTCCCCTGCAGTTCTGCTCCTACTTTCCCTATTACAGTAGATTTTCCCTATTACACAAATCTCCTAGTTCCTCAGACTTGCAACCTAGGAATCAGCCCAGATTTCTCCCTATCTTTAACCACTCCTCCCATATCCAAACTGTTCCCAAGAGATACCAAATCCATCTTTGCAACATTTCTCAAATATACCCCCCTTTTCTCCTCTGATACTGCCACCATTCTAGTTCAGGACCTGATTACCTCACACCTTGATTACTGCAATAGCGTGCTGGTATATCTGCCTGCCTTTAGTCTTTCCCCACTTCAATCTATTCTCTAGTTAGCCACTAAAATGATTTCCCTAAAATGCTGTACTAATAAGATCACCACCTACCTCCTCAATAAATTTCAATGGCTTCCTATTGCCTACAGGAGTAAATACAAAACTCTGGCATTTAAATCCCTTAATAACCTAACTCCTCCCTATCTTTCCAATCTTTTTATACCTTACTCTACAACACATATTCTTAAATTCAGTGACACCATCTTTTGTCTTTTGACATTTCCCCAGCCTGTCCCTCGCCTGGAATGCTTTCCCTCCTCTGGTCTGACTACTGAACCCCTTGGCTTCCTTTTAAGTACCAGTTAAAATCCCACATTCTACAGGAAGCTCTCCATCACCTTTTTAATTCAGTTCTTTCCCTCTTAATTATTTCCTAATTATTCTATATGTAGCTGCTTTGAATATTTGCTTTCATGTTGCCTCTCCTATTCAATTGTGGGTTCTTGAGGGCAGAGACTTTTGCCTCTTTCTTACCCCCAACACTTAGCACAGTGCCTGACACATAGTAGACTTTCAATAAATTTTGATTGATTGTTTGATAAAAGTTTCAAGTCTCTTTAAAGTCTAGAGAATTATATATAGATGTACCTTCAACCCACCAGAAATAAAGCTATATGAATAAAAGCCCACAGTTGAAATAGAAATCTTATACAAATATGGTGCAAACTTTGCTTTTATTCTTTGGGGGTGGATCTTCAAGCTATAACAGCAATGGTGAACCTTTTAGAGGGGCAGGTGATATAATAAATGCCTTCAGGTACCCATGAAGAGGGGAAGGGGAACATACCAGACTCACATCCCTCTGGCTTTCTAGTAATGAACTGTGTGCTGGGGTGATGACACGTCTGCTCAAAGAGAGGGTTCTTAGTGTCCCCTCTGGTTTGCTACCACAGACCTAGAACCTCTCAGACAATCCAGGATTTAGTAATGATCCCAATATTCCTGCATTTTTGCTCTTTATAACTTCCCCACTGAAGCCAATCATACTTTTTGTCTCCTTTAATGTTCCTGGACCTGGTCCAAACAACCATAGCGAGAGCTGGAAACATTCACTGGAACTTGTGGTTAAATCAAGCAAATACCTATGTACAAGACTCTGCATAGTGTGGAATACAGAGAAGCACAGGACATTATTACCTTTACCTTCAAGAGGTGAAGGTCTAGTTACGAAGTCAAGACACATGCATGTGATAAGCAATGCTTGATATTGTGACCTCATTATCTCCCATGTATTTAATTATCATCATTACACAAGTGATTTAATGCCAAATCCTAATCTCTCTTGATCTCTATGCCTGCATAGCCACTAAACATTTCAAATTATTATCCTACAGATATCTCAAACTTAACGTACCTTAAACATGCCTCATTTTTTCTCCCCTTGGCCCACCCAAACTTTCCCCATTTCTGGATATTTTTATTGCTATTGAAGTACCACCATCTTTCCAGTCACCCAAGTTAATAGCCTCAAAATCGTTCTATACTCTTTAATCTCATTCAACATATTCAGTCAGTTGCACATTATGTCATATCTTCCTCCACAATATTTCTCCTCTCCGTTCCTTTCTTTTCACACATGTACCACCACAGTTCAGGCCCCTATACCCTTTTGTCATAAATTTTGTAAAATCTTCTTTATTAGGTTCCCTGTCTCAGTTATCTCATGTTTTCCAATGCATTCTCCAACCAACTATTTAAGTGATCTTCCTAAAGAATAGGTGTAATTCCTCCTAAAATAAACAACCATCCCCTACAAAAATAAATAAATAACAACTCCAGCAGTTCCCTTTTATCTCTAGGATTCACAATAAATCTGTTCTAAGTATTTTCTTTGCAAAAGAACTCCAGCCTATCTTTCTAGACTGGCTGGTCATTACTCCCCTTCACATACTTTCTAGTCCAAACTGGTCTTCTTATTATTCTTCATGCACAGGATTGCTCTTCTTACTGGGTGTCTTTGCACTGCCTATTTCTGATGATTAGAATATAGTACTCTCTTAATGTCAGACTAGAATTCCTCTTTTTCTTTAAGCTTCAGATTAATCAGTTTGAGGCCTTCTATATAAAGCCTTTCCTGAATTCTCCAACTGCCAGTGTTCCTTAAAAATTTTTTTTCATATTTCTTTTGTACCTATGTGTGTACATCCTGCTCCCACAAAAAATGTGAGCTTCTTGAGGGTCAATATGGTTTCACTTTGGTCATTTAAATCTAGTCCTAGGACTTTTTTTATTGTATCATTTTGTATTTATTTTTAATTTATTCATTTGTTTGTTGCATTAAAATGCCCAGTTAACTCTTTCCCTCCCTTCCCTTTCCAAATATATATATATATATACA
>NW_025357001.1:0-8709 GCF_016433145.1 Gracilinanus agilis
GGAAGGAGGGAAGGAAGGAAGGAAGGAGGGAAAAAGGAAGGAGGGAAGGAAGGAAGGAGGGAAGGAAGGAGGGAAGGAAGGAAATAAATCATGAAAAGGGACACCATTTTTTGCCAACATATTCACTTTTTATGAGCTAATCTCATTGAAATGACTTCACCGCTTGCCTGTCTCTCCTTCAGCTTCCTTTTGGAAAGACTTAAAAATCCCCTTTAAGGCACGAGTTTTATTTGTATGAAATGTCCATGTCTAAAAAAATGACATATAAATGTACCAGTGGAAGGAGCAGCAAATGGAATTCTACCCTATGGAAGGAGAAAAAGACCCCAGGGCATTGCCATAAGGGATGAGCTTATTCTTTCCTACCAGCTGGTAACTTCTTACTTGGCATAATCCAAATAGATGCTAAATTCTCCTGTCCCTTTACTGCAAAATAAATTGTAAGTTCTAGTCATCCCATCCCAGTTATGGTTCTGAAGACAATTCCTGATTCCCTGCTCCTTTTACTATCTTTCCTGTGAGGTAGAGTCACACAGTATATCCTGATATTTCCTTATTTGACTCAGAGTTTAAAAGGGTTCATTTGCACTACTTTGTTTCCATTGGCAAAGTTATTAGAAATTAGAATAATGTGACTGATTTGGAAGTGTGCCCCCCAAAGCTGACATCCAAATGTTTTCTTCTGTTGCTTCTATCATTCACAGTAGTCTTCTGCTGAATTTCTATCTGGCTGATTTTCTGACCTACTATTCTATTGTCCTGAAAATGAGTAAAGAGTAAAACTCCCTTTTTTTTGTAATTAATTTCTCCCTATTTTATTTCATGTAGGCAACACATGAAACATGGAAACAATATATTAGAAAAATGCATGCAGAGATTATTTTTACTATACTACTTAATACTATAGCTATACATCCAGAGAAGACCTTAGAAATTATATGTTCAAGGAACTTCCAGAGGCCCTCCAATCTATGATGCTTGCTTGAAATTAACCAATCAACAAACATTTATTAAGTACTTACTATGTGCCAGGAAGGTAAAAACAGAACTAGTCATGTGATTCCACATTTAGTGCTCTTTCCATTATCCTTCCTTATACACACTCATAATGAATGAGATTTTTAAAAAATGCTCTCATACCACATTGAATTTCATATAGATATATCTGATTCTATACCAAGCACCAGATAAAACCTCAAAAATAGGCTCCCTATTTTGAGGATGGACACTTAAGATCCCATGACACATCACAAAGTTTGGAGTTTGCCCAGATGTCCTTGACTGAGATTGAATGGAAAATCCTGAGCAAAAGAGAGTTGGAAATTTTAATCACCCTGTCAATGTAACACTTTAATGGATGTGAGGCACAGGCGAGGTTATTTTTAAACATCTGAATTAAGTATTTTATCTAACATTTGGCTACTTTAGCATGCACAACAGTTCAATAACTAGAAGATATATCCTGATATGACATAAGGTCCTGTAGAAAGTTCCATGTAGAAGTAGGTTGGGGAGGTATACAAAGGCAACAGTCTAGCTGATCTTCTCTCATATCCCAAATTGCTGTTACTGTAGTTATTCACTAGTAGCGTAATTAAATTAAGGCATTATCTTGGAAGAAACAAACACATTGAATAAATAATTTGTTAGCAAAAATTAAGGTTTGTTTTTTTATTATATCCATCACTATCCACTTTCACCTGGCATAAATAATAACTCTAAGGGAAAATAATACATTTAGGTAAGTTTTGATAGTGAGGAAAAGGCCTATAAATATATATGTATACATATATTTTCATGTATATATATATATAATATTTTATGATGAATAAGGTAGGTAAGGCTGGACACACCTGAGGATCAAGAGATGAAGCTGACAGATGGTTTGCCTCCTTTAAATTTTCCAATGGTTAGCCCTAAAATCATCCCATTTACTTTGTTCTCAATAAACAGGGTAAGAAAGGTGAAAATTAAGAGCCTCGATGATTTTAAGGGGGGAAAACCTTGACATCTCTTGGATTTAAGTCATTTCTTCTTAGTCACCTAAGATTTCCTATTTTATACTATTCCTTGTAGTGGTTTTCTAATTTATTATGTCTTTCAATCTGCACTTCCATAAAAACAAGTGGTTGAATGCTCTGCATCTCTGACCTCAGGGAACTAATGATTAAAACAGAATCAAATGGTATAGGCTTTTTTAGGAGTGGGATATGTCATACATAGCATATGCCCTTGAGGATAGAAAAGAATCCCAAGGAAATGGGCTGTCATATAACATATGAGTTCTTAATTCTTTGAGATGTCGGAGACATTATATAAAATTCAAAGGAATCCTTAGCAGAAGATACCCTTTGAGAGTCTCAAAGGGAATGTCAATCTCTCTTAAAGGTGAGGAATTGTAAACTTGGCATAATCTCTGGTTACAAACAAATAAACCTAAAAAATACAAGGTAAAATGTTAACCAAAGAAGTTGGGTTTTTGTCCTTTTTGCAGTGGGGCAACTAGGTGCTTCTGTAAATAGAGAATTGGACTGAGAGTCAGGAAGATCCAAGTTCAAATTCTATCTCAGACACTCACTAGCTATGCAACTCATTTAACCATTGTTTGCCTTAATCCACTAGAAAAGGAAATGGCAGACAATTCCAGTACATTTGCCAAGAAAACCCCATGAATGGTGTGGTACCCAAGGTCACAGAGAGTCATATACAACTGAATAACAACAGCAATAAAACATCTTAAGCAGCATTTAGTAAATTCTTGGTGAATTACATTTGTATCAAATGGAACTAAAGTAGCCCCAAGTTGATCCTTGAAGGAAGCTAAAGATTCTAATCAGAAAAAAAGGAGAAGAAAGATGTCCAAAAGAGCAGCTGGTTGCCTCAAAAGGTTCACCATCACTGAGGAAAGCAGAAACTGGATAACAACTTGTTGAGCACGCTATAGAGAGGATTCTTTTTTTCATATGTGTGTTGAACTAGATAGCCACTGAGTTCTCTTGCAACTAATAAGTTTTGATATTTTTTAATTCCCAAGTCCCTTTCAGGTCAAACATCATTGTCATTCTGAGAAAAATGAGCTGGAGTATAGAAGCAACATCTAGAATTGGCCATGAAGTGTGATTTCAAATAAAAATCAGCAAAGTAAATGAAATTCCCTAGGAAGATGGAACAGCTTTGGTAATTGCTGACTTTGAATGTGAAATCTAAGAATGCCTGACTGATGAAGTGAGCAGCTGTTCTGTTTAGTCCTCTAACACTTCTGGCTATGTCGGAAAGGTATACATTTTAGCCTTTCCCAGTTCCTCCAGAATTTGGTGCAATCTGTGATCAGACAGTTTTCATTTCAGCAAAATTAGGTGAACACTCATCTTTTACTTCTCTACATAAAATATGATGGATATTCTTATCTATGCCAGCATAGCTCAGAGGTAAGAGATGGAAAAACTGAGATGAAGTAACTGGAGTTATGATAAGTCAATGCCAACTTTGTATGTACAAAATGAGTGTTCATTAAAGTCTGAGAGGCTGGCAATGCAACTTTTATTTTTTAAAGCTATCCCTAAATGAAATGCTTCAAAAGAATATTCCAAATATCATAAAGAGGTTCTTTGTGAATTGAAGTACCTTTAAATCAAAAGTCAAATGGTTAACCTCAAATAAAACTTCTGATATGCCTCAGAAAGCAAATGTTACATGAGAACGTGTCATAGGAACTAAAGTAGCTGAAATTGTCTTCCCCATTTCTTATCTTCTTATATTTATTTAATCTGTTGTGTTCAACTTTTCAAGCTACCCATTTGGGATTTTCTTGGCAAAGATGCTGGAGTGATCTTTCTTCACCTCATTTTACAGATGTGGAACCTGAGGCAAAAAAGGTAGGACATTTGCCCAGGTTTGCACAGCTATTAAGTGTCTGAGTCTGATAATGAACTCATGTGGTTCTGACTCCAGACCTAGTACTCTACCCACTGTAGCATCTAGGTGCCTTTTCTCTAATTATATAACATTAATAAAAGTAGTGTCTCTTTAATTCTTTGTTGTGTGACTTTAACCAAGTCATTTCATTTCTCTCCGACCCAATTTTTTCATCAATCAAATATAAAAATCAGTACTATAGCAATTTAATATAATAAATACTATAATAAGTTGAACTCAGCTCTGCCACTTTGACTGAGATGTCACTTCTCAAGAATGCATATCAACTACCCCAATCCTTTTTATAATCTGCAGAATGAGGACAGTACCTGTACCATTCACCTCACAGGTAGTAAGAGTTTAATTCGAAGAAGTATGCAAAAGCACATTGTAACCATAAAGTAGCATAGAGACTATTCATATATTCCTAAACATTTTTGTTATTAGGCTAAAACCATAGATGTAAAATTAAAACAATTTAAGACATTGTAGTTTTATCATTAATTTCTAAATTGAACTTAATTCCTAAGCTATCAAAAGAAATTTCTCAAATGAAAAGGAAATATCCCAATCAACAATTTATTTCTTAAAATTATGGATATACCTATCCTTACCATGGATAGATGGGAGAAAACCTAAATCTTCTCTTAGCTAGATATCTTCATCGCACAAAATGCCTTTATTTTGGAGCCTCTAATTTCTCACATGAATTTAAAAGTCAAGAAAATACTATGGAGGGATGGTTATATGTAAAATTGGCTCTGTCTTTGTCTTGGCCATTTGAGCCCACCCTATGAGCATTGCAGGTGCAAGACAGCCTGTTCCAACTCAAACAGGAGGCACTGACCAGGTGGAATTCCACCCACGCTCTGCTTGAACAACTCTTTCAGCAGTACAAATCCATTAATGACTTAGCAGAGGGGCAGAAGGGTGAGGGGAGGAGGAGCTCTCTATAGCTAACACCTGCTCTGTGGAGTACCAGGGAAAGACTATGTAAATCTCTCAAGCTCTCAATATGAGCCCTTTGCATTGTGATTTTTTTCTTTAAATCAGCAGCTTACTCTTCCTTGCTTTCTATTTTTCTTAGTTGATTTCCACTAAATACATCTTCAGGACTATAAGTGCTGCCCTTATGGCCTAATCCTTGTTTCCTCTAGTACTATTCATCATTCAATAGAGTATTGTTATAAAAATGCAGAAGAAATAACGATATCACTAATTTTTGGAGGGAGACATAAAATTTTTCAGGTTTACATCAGATAGATTTGTTTCATATACATGATATCAGGAGAAGTTTCTATTTGGTATGGATGTTCATATTCACAAGAGTCAAAATTAACAGAAGTACAAAGAATTTATGTACACCAAAGTATATAAAATTGGCAAATCAGAGGCAATAATGAAAGTTTGTCAAATCCCATCAAATCATTGCAACTTGATAGTTTTTCATGATTAAATTAATTCTATTTAACACTGACTCAGCAAAAAGGGCCTATTATGTGTCAAGATGTCAGGACTTGTAATCCAACAAAATATGAAAAATAAAGTCTCTAAATATTTGGAGGGTGGGGCTTACTTATATTTATTTCTAAATTGAGCTCTAATCTTTGTAGGAAACATACTATGTAGCAAGTTAAGTCAAGTATTTGGCACTAAAAAAAGATTCAATGAAAATGTGTTTTGAGGATGGGAAAAATCTGATCTTATATGATTTGATTAATAGAATATAGTTTGTGATACGAATGGTAAAAACTTAGGTCTATAAATAAATACTTACATATATTTATTCTATAAACTTCTTGATAACAAGAATTATTTCTTTTTGCCTTTGTATCCTCAGTGTCTAACATAGGGCTTGACACACAGTAAGTGGCTAAAAACCATTTTTAGAATTACGGTTTCTGTATTTAGAAAAGCCCTTTAAAGTAGGCCTACTACTTTTACAAGGACTTAAACCCTGATCATTAGACTGAAAATTCACTACCATATAACAACTGCCTCCCAGTGAATGAAAGCAGATAGTGAATTCAGATAGTAGAAAAAAAAAGTTTTAAGAAAATGGACTCTGCTGTGTTCAATATCACGTGTGACAGAATGAATAGATCAAAGTCTCAAAAATATCCATCATGCCTCTTAAGCCACACTGTGACTTCGCTGCTGTTCAAATCAGAGGGAAAATACCCAGCCAACTAACATGTATTTTTAAATACTAGTACCTCTTCAGACTGAGAGAGGGGAAGGAATCTCTGCCTTCTGAAAAGAATTGAATGGGAACTGAAAGGACTTCATTTCATTTGATTTCAAAAGGAGATGTAACTTTAGATTTTCTAATATGATTTTCAACAAGATCCAGCCAAGAATAATACCTATAGCTAGAATGCAAGAGAACATTCCTCCTGTGGCTTCTTCAGCTAGTTTTTTTTCTTAATCTTGATATTATCAAGGTAATCACTTTTAAAATTTTGTGCTTCCCCTCTCAGAGAAGGGAGAGGGAAGGGGGAATAGGAGAGATAATTTGAAACTCAAAAAATAATAATTTTAAAAGTTATTTTACATGTAATTAAAGAAAAATAAAATATTTTATAAAGCTAACATAAAAAATCATATTTTTATATAACAGGTATTTTTCTTTCTCTTCTTTTTTGAGACCCTTACCTTCCATCTTAGAATCAATACTGCATTTGGTTCCAAGGCAGAAGAGACTAGTAAGAGCTAGGTAATGTGGGTTAAGTAATTTGTCCAGGGTCACACAGCTAGGCAATCTGAGGGCAAATTTGAACACAGAACCTCCTGCCTGCCTTTCGAACACCTGAGCTAACTCACTGCCCCCCTCCATAAATATTTTTCATTTTTTTTTACTTTCTATGCAAATCTTTTTTTGGTCAGTTTACTTTCTGGAATTTTCTGATTGTGCATTATTTTCCCCTAAAATTATTATATAATCAGGATCCATCAAAATAGGTTTTATTCTCTTTGCAATACAGAGCTTAGATTACTAAAATGTAGAAATTTTAAATCATATGAGAGGAGTGTTAATATCTCTTTATTGATCTTTTTTTCAGATTTACTTTTTATTTATAAAGTCAAATTTTATCTTAAAACAAAGATCTATTTTTCTATAATCAATATTCTTCTAGTTATATGGTAGCAAGTGAATACCAATGTCAAAGAATCTTCATTGTGGATAAACAAAAAGAATAGGTACATGGTATGTTTAAAAAATCTGTAACCTATTACCAACAAAGAATTGTTCAGGAGAAAAGTATAAATGACTTTATCAGATAAATGTATAATAGAAAGAGGAGGTGGTATGGGTATTTAGGAAAGTTAAAGGATAATTGAGGAACAACCCACATTTTCTGTTGGCATTTCATACAATTTCAAGATATCTAGAGGAATTTTTCAATATATTTGATGGAGTCCTTCTTCCCTCACCCTTCCATAGATGATATAGAGAGATATATGCAGAAGAGTAAGTAAACATGCATTCTGGATAGTTGGTAACCTGTTGGCTTAAGTTGTTATTGAGTTACAGAGTCATGTCCAACTCTCCATGAGCCTGTGGATCATAAAACACCTATTCTGTCTCTGCACTTTTCTTGGCAAGGATAATAAAATATTTGGTAATTTCCTTCTCCAGTGGATTAAGGCAAAAAAAAAAGGTTAGGCTAATTACATCTAGATCCTTTATCTGTAGAAGTATGGAATTAATCAATTGATTTATCCGTTCCTCTCACAAAAGTTACAGAATTTCCTTTTTGTGGAAACTATACAACCTGGAGTCTGTTACAGACTTGGGAATGTAGTAAAATGCAGTTAATTTTCAGTTTTCTCTTTTTGGCTGGTCTTCTACACTGATGCAGGGCTTTGAGGATGAGCAGTGAAGTGAAAATCATTCCTCCCTCTCTTGTGAAGCTAGCCAACCTTCCCTGAGGGAAAAGAACATTTTTGTTCATGACTGAAAAAGGAAGAGTTTGGCACTTTAGCAATAGGTGTGAAATTTATAATTAACCCTTGGAAATGAGCTTTAGTCTCTGCCCAGTTATATTCAATATATCATACAATATTTACTACAATATAGTTTTATGTAGCAAGGTACAGATACTGTCTGAACTCAAGATTTTTATCAGAGAAATTGACAAATATGCAAACCTTGATTACATAGTGCTATTAATGTGTGTGACTTAGGGATGATAGAAAAAATTTCCTACTTCTTGACATGACTTAAAAGTAAATTTTTTTTGCAACTTCAAAAGTAAAGAATATATAGAATGAATTCTCATGAATTTCCTCAAAAGCTCTAAAGAGCACATGGAAAAAGAACAAACAAAGGTATAAAAGAATTCTACCTACAGATTGTGACAGAGATTTTTGCCACTGTAGATTTGGTTCTGTTAACATTACCATCTGGATCTCTGAACTCAAGAAACTGTATTATTAAACTAGAACCCCAAATTCTATTTGAAAATCTAAAATTAAAGCTAAATAATGTGTCTACATACTTTTTTAAAACCTTTCCCATTTTCGCAAAGAAGAAAATACATTCTCAAGCCTTACTTTAGATTCAACTCCATTCATTTATTTACTCATTTATTAGACATTTACAAGAGTCTACAGAAAAAGAAGAAGAAGAAGAAGGAGAAGGAGAAGAAGGAGAAGGAGAAGGAGAAGGAGAAAGAGAAGAAGAAGAAGAAGAAGAAGAAGAAGAAGAAGAAGAAGAAGAAGAAGAAGAAGAAGAAGAAGAAGAAGAAGAAGAAGAAGAAGAAGAAGAAGAAGAAGAAGAAGAAGAAGAAG
>NW_025357002.1:0-1246 GCF_016433145.1 Gracilinanus agilis
TTATTATTGGGATAAATCTTCAGGGAAGTGGATATTTCTCCATTTCCCTTCCAGTCCCATTACTTCTAACCATCTATTTCCAAGCCTTCCTCTACACAGTCTTTTCCCCCTTATTCTCTCTTACTCTTCTCATTTCCCTTCCACTATAGTTGATCCCAATTAACTCAACTCCTGACATTTGTCTCTGCTATTCTCTAATGGCAAGTGGGAAGCTTCCATCTTTAGCCTATATGATTATTTAGAACTAATTTCTCATCTATCCTAAAACTATATCATGGTCAAAATGTGCATTTTCAAACAGAGAGAAACAGAATGACTTTGTTGGTTATTCCTACTATATACAAGAAAGACAGACAAATGATAGAATTGAACACAATGGGGAGAAAAGTCAGATTTTAATTCAGAGACAATAGGTTGAAATCCTCATTATGTATTTCACTATTGTCATCACCTTGGGTAATTCAATTAATTTCCTGGACCTCAGTTTCTTACCTGTAAAATGATAGGATAAGAATTCATTTACAGATGTATTAAAATATTAATATATAGAAGAAATCTGACAAAATCACAAGGGTATGATAATGATGACATATGGAGATCTGTTTTCTGGTTAATTGTTGGTAATTGTTATGCTCACAAGTCAGAAATATTATTGAGAACAATGACAAAAACAGAAACTCCTATCCAGAATTCTGTTTAACAAGGTGATGAGCATAGTGAATTAGAAATAAACTGAAAGTGGAGAATTTTGTATTTTTTGAAGACCGTACTGGATAATCAAATAAATGCTATGGAGTTTAGCTCAGGAAATTGAAACAAATATCCATGATTTCACAAAAGAGTAATTTAAAAATTAAAAGAATATGAGTTCAGTGGAGATGGGAAGGAATGATATTCTAGAAATAGAATTCCAAGTACTTTTTATAAAAAAAATAAAGTGAGCAATTCAATGAGACTCATGAAGGACAAAAAATATATATACTATTCACCATCATAGACGGAATTGATGGAGTTTGGATGCAGATTGAAACATGCAATTTTTTTTACTTTGTCTCCTCCAACAATTTCTTTTTTCTTGTATAAGTTAAAATGATATGCGTCTTCTTTCACAACATGATGTAAATGGAAATATGGAGAAAGGATAAGAAGTTGGCAAAGGATGACACTGGGTCTTGATGAACTATGATAAGTAGCCTGTAGTTGGTGTCTTCCATCTTCTATCTTGATTCTGGATACCAGAAGTACC
>NW_025357003.1:0-3426 GCF_016433145.1 Gracilinanus agilis
CTCTCTCTCTCTCTCTCTCTCTCTCTCTCTCCACCCCCCATGACTATAAGAACATGCTAAAAATTCAAGTTTTCCTTTAAAAATAAATACTTGACAGGAAGAATCACAACAAAGACATGTAATGCTTTACAAGCTGGTATTTGGCCTCCAGCAAAAATATTCAAAGGAAAATGTATTTTTATAGCATCATGCTTAATGGAGATCAGAAGTTTGCTCACTTGATCAAACAAGTTTCCCTGAAGATATCAGACTATGCTTAAGGTTGTTACAGGTTGCACCCATTTTTGTTTCTGCATGATAAGCCACACTTAGCAATAACATTCTATGAAATAAAATAAATGGAATGAGGTAAACTATTAAAAATCTCCTAGTAGATTTTCTGTTGAGGTGATTAAGTTAAACTTTCCATGATTTCTTGGCAATATGTATTGGTCTTTTAATAAAGCAGGTGATTTATTGATTTGAAGAGAAAGGTTCCATGAACCTCATCTAATTCACCCCTACCTCTAACACTGACCCCAGTTTTTGAGCTAGCCTTGTTAGAAATATGTGAAAGGAAAGTATACACGATCTAATTATCATTCATACAAAGTGTTGTGAAGGCAAGGGGATACTATTACTCCTTAGTGTGATGTTACAGTTAAGTCCATAAATTATTCAATAATTATAGGGTACCATATTATTATTATAATTTGATACGAATGATTAAAAGTGCACAAAGTGTGGAGGTTAATGGAGAAATTGGAAGATTTATTATTACCCAAAATGGCAAAATAGTGGGAAAAATGAAAAAAAGACAAGAAATGAGTATTTTAGCCCAAAACAAACCACAAACTAGTAAGTAAACCTTCCATTGAGGTCCACAACATAGGCTCCAATGAAATCTTCAAGAAATATTTATTAAATATTTACTACGGATAATACTCTGAGGAAAAAAGGGGAGGGAGTGACAGAGGGAGGAAGGAAGGAAGAAAGGAAGGAAGGCTTTTAAGAGGGTTAAATATGGGATAAGAAAGAGACTGTGCTAAGCTCCTGACAAATATAATCTCATTTGTTCCTGGGAAGTAGGTCCTTATCTTTATCCCCATTTTATAGTGGAGGAAACTGAGAAAGACCTAGAAATTAAGTGACTTTTACAGGATAATAGACCTTGTAAGTATTTTTGGGCAAGATTTGAACTCAGGTTTTCCTGACTACAAATCCAGTTCTCTATCTAATGTACCACCTAGTTATTTGTGTGTGTGTGTGCGCATGTTTTTAAAATATTTTTAAAAAATTTTTATTACCAGAACATCCACTGTACCACAATCCATGCTCCCTCAAAGAGATTACAGTCCAAAAGCAGTGATGAGATGGGTACACATAATAATAACAAAAATTAGAATATAAATAGAAATTTATCTTGAATATCTGATTTTCCTCCTGACTAGCTACCCTTACCTATTTCTACTTGTTACAAAAACAAAAACAAAATATGTTATAGAACTCCCCCTCACTCCCAAAGTCTCACCTCTCTAGAAAGACCACAAAGAATCATGGAGCAGCCACTGGTCAGGGGTGTTACATACAGATCAATTATTCCAAAGAAATGAAACTGGATGTTTTTTGTTGTATTTTACACATTAACCCATAAGACCACTTGGAAAATCCTAAAATTGATCATTCTTTAGAGAACAAAATCAAGGCTGAGGGTAGTCAGTCATTAATTATGACTCTTTTTTCATTGCCCTGGCCAAAAAGCTAGGTTAGATCAATACTACCTGGTTTTACTTTGAATTAGAGGTTTTGTAAAAATTAGGTGGTCTCTGGAGTACAAAGAGTCTGGAGAGAGTGAAACCATCACATAAGAGAAGTTAGTTTGGAAGAGTTAATAAATAACAGTTCATATGTATATAGTACTTTAATATCTGTATTTTCCATATTATCTCATTGGTTTTCGACAACACTATGCAGAAAGTTCTATTATTATTTATATTTTACAAATGAGGAACCTGAGGCTCTGTATAATTAAGTGACTTAACCAGCATCATATAGCTAGATAGTGTGTCAGGATTTGAACTAAGGTCTTCCTGACTCCATGTCCAGTACTATATCTACTGCACCTACCTGTCTAGAATACAGGGCAGTTGCCACTTTTTTCAATAATTCAATAATCATTTATTAAAAATCTTTTGTGTGCAGAATAATACAGGTATTTAAAAAGAAACAAAGTTTACACAAAACATGGTCCTTCATGGAGATTATAATCTGCTATGGAGGTATGAAACATACATAAATTGTTACAAAAATAAAACAATTTACACTAAATGCACAACAAGGAATAAAGTACATTGTGAGATTCAGGAGTGGAATGTTAATTTAAAAACTAAAAGCTTTATTTTGTATTTTATGGGTTATGGAAATACCTATGACAAAAATAGCTATAGAACAATGAAAAGGAAAAGAACATTTCTTCTAATAAACCAATCAAAAGCCTAACTCCTTTATGTGTTACCTTTAACTGCGAAAAGAAGAAAGTCTCTTATGGAAGGATGACTTCAAGAGTGATGGGTCTGGAATCAGAGGAACTGGATTCAAACCACAATTCTAGGGGAGCTAGGTGGCTCAGTGGATAGAGCACCAACCTTAGTTTCAAGAGAACCCGATTACAAATATGGCCTTAGACACTTCCTAGATCCTTCCTAGTCACTTAACCCTGTTTGCCTAGCCCTTGCTACCCTTCTGTCTTGGAGTTGTTACTAAGATAGAAAGTAAGGGTTGTTAAAAACAAAACAAAACAAAACAATTTTGTCATTGATATTGAGCAAGGTTTGACCTCTCAGGGTCTCAATTTCCTCATACATATAATGAGAAGTTGAAATAGATGGCCTCAGAATTCCTTGCCAGCTCTTCATCATTTTATGGATAACCTCTAAGGCTCCTTCCAAATCTAAATTTAAAATCCTGTGAATGAATCTACTTCAGAGAAAATGATAAACCTATTAAAAGCTTCATATCTGCATTATGAAGACCTAACATGAAAAGTGAGCTTCTTCTATAAAACTTAAAAAAGTATTAAATCTGTTTGCTTCATTATTTTTTTTTTTAGCTTTCAAGTACTGCCTTTTCCATACATAATGTTCAACAAATAAATCAGATGTATGAAGCATTCTCTTCCTGCTTCCCATCAGCAGGCACATTGAAATGGATAAAGGATGGAATCTGACCCAGGGGCAGAACAAACTAAGTGGATTATCTTGAACTACAGAAAGCCAGTAGCACCCTCTGAATTACTTCAAAGGTTAGGGATGAAGGAAAGGTTCAGTATCCTGCCTTCAGCAATATCTTCTGAAGGATTTTAAGAATCCATTCTATTGATATATTGCTATGCTTCAAAATAATGAAAGAGAGAGAGAGAGAGAGAGAGAGAGAGAGAGAGAGAGAGAG
>NW_025357004.1:0-10634 GCF_016433145.1 Gracilinanus agilis
CACACACACACACACACACACACACACACAGAGTAGGACAGGTGTTATGTGCTAGGGGAGGAGTGGAATGGGGTTGCTAGTGTGGAAAAAAGCAAATATATCAAAACACTTGGCTTCCAATTAAGATCACCACTTTAGAACTGAAAAGAGCCATAGAAATGGTCTCACTGTTCCTTTTTTCAGTAAGAGGAAACTGAGACCCAGAGAGATCAGGGAATTTGCCCAAGGTTACACAGGTAGCAAATGACCCTTAGGAAATTACTTATTTTCTCCCTAAGCAACAAGTTTGGAAAATAAGACAGTCCTTTCTGGAATTCTAAGATGACAATATCATATTCATTGAAAAGAAGTTAATCTGAATTTGATTTCTTTTTTCCCCAAGCAGTAAGTGATCTTAGAGATCTCCTTTTGATTTCAGTGCTTGTCAGTTAATAAATATCTATTAAACACCTACTATAGGTAAGGTGTTTTTTTTTTTAAACCTTTACCTTCTATCTTAGAATAAATACTAAGTATTGGTTCCAAAGTAGAAGAGCAGTAAAGGCTAGGCAATTGGGAGTAAGTGACTTACCTAGGGTCATGCAGCTAGGAAGTAACTAAGGCCAAATTTGCACCCAGGACCTCTTGATGCTAGGCCTGGCTTTCTGTCCACCAAACCACCTTGCTGCCCCTATAGGTAATGGGTGTTTTTTTGTTTTTTTGTTTGTTTTCTTTTGCTTTGTTTTATAAAAGATTTTTTAAAAGCTCTTTTGGTAAAAAGGAAAGAGTCAGGCCAAGGATTAAAATCCCAATGATTGCCTCTATGACCTTGGACAAGTCCTATAACTTCCCTGGACTTTATTTTCCTCAGTTGTAAAATGAGGAGTTTAGACTAGATGGCCTTTGAGGACTCAACTCTAGAGCTATGATGCTATTCATATAACAGGTTTAGAAGAATGACATTAAAAACCTAATAAGGTATCTTATCCAGAATATATAAATATTGATAAAAAATTGTTGATAAAAACTGATTCTATTACATGTAAAGTGTTTATTAATATACAAAATAGGAAAGTTAGAATATATAGTGAAACATTCTCTTTTCATGGAAGGAACCTTTATTTCTTCATTTCTCTCCAGGCTCTGCTCCTGATTGCAGACTTCTTTCTCTGCCCCATCAGCTTCTTTTTAGTCTGTGATCTTTCTCCTAATCAAAATTATAATTTAAACTTCTCAGTGTGGAACACTGTGCCTGGCACTGGACTTAGTATAGTAAATGTTTAGTGATTTGAAGTAACCTCCAAGATCCTTCCTTTAAAAAAAAAAGGAAAGGAAAGGAAAGGAAAGAAATAAACCCTAAATCTCACTTAGAGAACATCATTTGCCAGTGAGCATCTATATTGTACATAGCTTGCTTTTTACATATTAGTTTTTCTGTTTTCTTCTAGATTAGACCCTAAAATCCTTGGGGGCAGGAACTGTCTTTTGCTTCATTTTTTATGTCCGGGGTTTAACAAAGTGCTCAGCACACAAAGGACATTTAATCTATGTGGATGAATGAATAATCCTTTTATTATGTAAACATGTAGGTGCTGATGCTGGGAAAAAGGCAATTTAACTATTCTTAAAGTGCCCACTATATGTCACCCACTATGCTTAGTGCTAAAGCTATAAAGATTAAAAACAAATATATCTAAAACTCTCCTCTTAAGCTAGGTGAAAATATATGTGCTAAGTAAATACAAAATCATTTGGGGTAAGTACACATCCCTGCTCTTAAATAGTTTACTATTAGTTTTCCAAGTTACCATTATTATTATTCCTTTCTGGACAAAGCTGGGAGCTATATAAAAGTCTCGGATGTTTATCAGTGTCTGGAATAATAATAATTACAACAAATAACATTTATATTGCATTTAAAATTTTCAAAGTGCTTTATAAATATCACTCTATTTTATCTTCACAAAAAACCCTGGTAGGTTAGGTGTGATTATTATTCACACAGACATGAAAGACAGAGGTTAAGTGACTTGCTTAGGGTCACACAGCTGGTAAGGGAATAAAGCTGGATTTAAACTCTGGACTTCTTCACTTTAGGACTAGCACTTTTATGCACTTTGCTACCTAGCTGCCTAGCATATAGTAAACAATTCATACTTATTGATTGATTGATTGGGTCACAGGATCAGAAGCAGAGTCATTGGAGTAAATGTGTTGAGTGACTGAAGGAAATGTTCCTGTTGTCAGAAAAAGAGTGAAACAAACAGCTTGTCAATAATTGATATGTTATCATCTCTTAAAATGTGGGTGAAAGAGCTCTGGAAACTCAAATGAGATTGTTCCAGGGCAGACTTATCATAATAAGAGAGCTAAAAAAACCTGTCCTTTTCCTAAATTATATAGCCTTGAGGATTTCTTTTTAAAAGTGTAATAATGGGGGGGCAGGGGAAGTGGGGGGGTGAAGGGGAAGGTAAGAACATGAATCATGTAACCATGTTAACTTTTCTAAAAAATAAAAATTACTAAAGGAAAAAAAGTATATTAAAAGTGTAATTTAAAATAATACATCTGACATATTCATATGTATATTAATATATTTTCCAACTTAAAAAATTTGAACTTAATTTAATTTAAATTAAATTTTTAAAAATTAAAAAACAATTTTAAAAAACATTGTTATTAATTTAACCTCATAGTAAAAAGCAAATGAATCCAAAATACACAAAGTATAAACTACTTATTCTATAACCTCTTCTAATGCTTTTGATTACATATTCTCATTTGTACAATACTTTCTTAAAAGCAAATATAAATACAAATATTATCTACTGCTCCTTGAACAGTACCACAATAAGAATATTGAATAAATGGATTAATTAGTGAAATTACATAGTATTTTTGTATTTTCTCAAGACTAAAAGTAATTATACATATGTAATACACATACGCACACACACATATGTATACATGCATACCAATAATCTATACTTACCCTGGAATTCCATCTATGTCTTAATGTGACTAATAATTGAATAATAATTGCCATGTATGATATAAGGCAAATTATGAAATTATATAATATTTTCTCAGTAAAAGTGAGTACATATACCAGTAATCTATACTTCTCTTAGGGTTTCACCTGTGCCTTAATTTGACTAACAATTAACATGGATGATGCTGGGCAAATCAAAATCCTTATCTACAAAAAATTCAATTGGGCTAGATGATACTTTAATTTTAGTACCCTGTAAGCTCTAAAGGTCCATGATTCCATGCTTTTCTCTGAGGAGTCCAATCTAAAGGACACCAGTGTACATTGGTAAGGTTAGAATATCACATTTCTTTTCTAGAAAAGGGCCTCTTGGCACAAAATACTTGAATCACTTAAGACACCCACACATCCATCATCACTCCTCAAATTGCTTTTTTTTCCTAGACTAAATTTATCTTATCAAGATTCTGCACCAATATGAGAGTGAAAAGGATGAAAACACAGGGAGAAAAGTGTAAAATACTGCAGAGAAAAGATGTTAGGACATGAGGGAGAAAGATCCTTGAATAATGTAAATCTGAACTCCACAATAGACACATCTTGAGGGAGGATTTTTTTGCCCACACATTATTTCAGGTTGACCTTTTTGAAATCAATGAAGTTTGAAGGTCTTTTATACTGTCAATAGAACAAAAATTCAGGTGTTGATTCTATCCACCAGCAAAAATGTAGATATCTGTTTTATCTGGAGGATGGCCAAAGCCACCCATCGTAAAATAAACAAGGGCATAAATGAAGTTTATTTTCTATCCCTTGCTGTCTTCCTTTTTAACCATCCTCCCTTCCTCCTCAGCCTTTAGGCATCATGTATTTATTAAATACCTATAATGTGCCAGGTACTCTGCTAAGTGTCAGAGGGAAAGGCTAGTCTCCTATCTCAATCAAGGAGTTTATACTCTAAGGGGGAGACAACATGCAAACATAGATAGCTAGAGAGATGATACAAAGGATAATTTGGTGATAATCAACACAGGGAAGGTACTAGCATTAAGAGAGATCATCAAAGGCTTCTTGTGGAAGGCAGGATTTTTATTTGGGTCTTGAATGAACCTAGGGAAGCCAGGAGGTAGAAGTGGTGAGGGAGAACATTCTAGGCTTGGGAGACAGCTAATGGAAAGGCATGGAATTAAAAAATTGAGTGTTCTCTTTGAGAAACTTCAAGGTGGCAAGTATCACTGGATCCCAGAATATATAGACCAGTAAGGGAAAGAAGACTCGAAATATAAAAGGAGCAAGGTTTTGAAGGGTTCTGAATGTCAAAGAAAGGATTCTAGATATGATCCTGGAGTTGAGAGACAACTACTGGAATTTGTTGTATGGGGGGAGTAATGGTGGTGAAATGGTCAGATCTTTAGAAATATAAATTGGCTAGCATTCTTGTTCTTATTATCATTTATTATTATCAGTCATATGTTTTTTAGTTCATTCTCAACCACCTCCCAACTTCAAATGTTCACTCCCAAGCTGAATAATAATTTCTGCTCCAGAAATTTTCTTTTGCTTCTCAAAATATCCTGAGTCACCCATTTTGTAACTCATTTTCTCAAGGCCTTTATTTTTGGGTGGTAGGTTAATGAACCTATCTGATAAAGTCTAATATACCTGTTTCAGCTAAAGGGCTAATGGTAAATGATTATTTAATGTTTTACTTCTCCTAGAAGTATGAAATCATTCCAGATGACACAATGCCTTAGCCCTAAAGAAAAGGCCCCCTTTGCTTCTTTTTTTAAGATACAAAGACATTTATTATTTAAAATTTTTTAATTTTTAGTACCGAATTTTCTTCCTTTATCACTCTCTCACTAAGGAAGCTATGAAGTATGCAAAACATATTTCTACATTATCCATGTCATGGGACAGGAGGCAACAAAAATGAAGAAAGAGGAAAAAATTATGCTGCCATCTGCTTTCAGAGTCCACCAGCTTTCTCTCTGGAGGTAGAGAGCATTGGTATTTTTCATAAAATTCCTTTGGAATTTCTAAGAATTATTGTCTTGATCAGAGTAGCTAAGGCTTTCAAAGTTGATTATCATTACAATATTGCTGTAACTGTGCCGTGTTCTCCTAGTTTGTCTCATTTCATTTTGCATCAGTTCATATGTCTTCTCAGACTTTTTTGAAATCATCCACTTTATTATTTTTTGTAGCCCAATACTATTCTGTCATAATCATATACCATCACTTAGCCATTTCCAATTGATGGGCATCCCCTGAGTTTCCAATTCTTTGCTACCAAAAAAGAAGTGCTATAAATAATTTTTACACATGGGTTAAAAGGTCCCTCTTCTAATAAATGAATAATAGATGGTAGAATTTTATTAGCCTGTCTGAGCTTATGGTATTTTATCTGTAAAATGATGCTGTTCCCTTCAGCTTTAAAGTTCTGTGGTTTTATAAATCTATGAGATGCAAGAGATATGGAATAGCCTGGATTTGGATTCAAGGGGTTAGGAGGATTAACTTTAATTTTTAAGAACCTGGTTGATTAGAGAAATGAAAGGTCTATTACTAGAATAAGAAAGTTGGCAAGAGGATCAGGTTTTAGGGAAAGGATGAGTTCTATTCTGGCCTTTTATAATTCAAGATGTCTATAGGACATTCAGATAGAGATGTCTGTCAGTTCATTATGTGGGTCTGTAAAGCTCAGGAGAGAAATTGGGGGTGGAGATTTGAGAATCAACATCATTAAGATGATAGTTAAAACCAAAGAGAGCAAATGAGAGCACCAAAAAGGAGAAGAGGAATGCTCACATTAATAAGGTAGGGAGAAGAATAGAAGTGAGAGAAAGAAACAGAGATCAGCAGAGAGGCAAAAAAGAGAACCAAGAGCATTCCATGTCAGGAAATCCAAGAGGTGGAAAGTTTCAGGAGGCAGGTGGCAAATGACTATAGTCCCTAATGTAGGGAGGCTGAGGTTGGTGGATCCCTGAGCATGGATGTTCTGAATTGCAGTAGGCTAATTCTGATCTGGCACCAACATGTTTAACCCCCAGGAAGGCAGTGATGATTGTGGGAAACCAAGCTGCAGAGGAAGGACAGACAAACCTAGACCAGAAACAGAGAAGGTAATCATTTCTTATGTGTATCATATTGGGAACTGGATATTGAGTGGTGACTGAATTTCCAGTTTGAAAGATCTAGGGAGACTCTGTCTCAAAGAAAAAATCTAGGAAGGAGGGAGGTAATCAGTGGAGTTAGATGCTGAAGTGAGTTCGAAGAGATTGAGAACAACAACAAAAAAAAGTCATTGGAATCATTAGAAGGAATGTTTGTATTTGGGGGCTGTGTTTTTAGAGTAGGAGATTCATTTGGCAAAGTAGAGGACTCCTTTATCTATGTGACTGGAGAAAACTATGAGGAAACATACAGAGGAGTTTGAGGCTTAGAAGAAGATTGTTGCGGGAGCTCATTTGATGTCCTTGATCTTAGAAAATACTGTTTAATGTTAGAAATCAATTGAGAACCTTTGTTGAAAGTGAGGAAAAAAGAGGTAGTACTGGGGTTTGAGGATTCAAGGAAGGAAGGGAACAAGCATTTTTTAAGCACCTACTATATGCCAAACACTATACTAACTGCTTAAAAATATTATCTCATTTGATCCTCACCACAACCCTGTGAGGAAGGTGCTATAGTTTAGCCACATTAAACTGTTAGGTAAATGGAGGCTGAGGTTAAGTGACTTGCTCAGTTAATATCTGAACCTAAATTTGAATTTGGGGCTTCCTGATTCCTATTGTAGCCCTCTGTTCACCATACCACTTTGTTGATTCATCTTTGGTATTTAAGCCATCCTTGTGATGTGAGAGGAGTCCCATTTAGATTAATGAGGGTCCCTCAAAAGCCAAACTTATTAACTTTTCCAGATTACTATAGATTTAGTGATAGAATGATATTTGTTGTTGTTGAGTTGTTCCAGTTATGTCTACCTATTTTGTTACCCCATGGGCATAATTATTGGCATGCCAATAATGTCCATGGGATTTACTTGGCAAACATCCCGAAGTGGTTTGCTATTTCCTTCTCCAGTATTTTAAGGAAAACAGAGATTAAGTAATTTACCCAGGGACACATAATTAGTGTCTGAGACTGAATTTGAACTCAGGTCTTCCTGTTTCCAATCCCAACACTATCTAATTGAGACCTCAAATTGCTCCTAAATAATAGTTGTGACTGGCAAAAAATAAAATCCTGCTGTTTTTTTTTTTCTTAAGTCACTGTTATGCCATGATCCCTGAAAAATCAAAATTATGAGTGACCCAAAGGGAAATGGAGCTACCTGACAGAGGTAACATGTTACAACAATGACTTTCATGAAAGAAATGCATCAACTAGGAAATTTATCATCATAAAAAGAGATGGGCCGGTCCCGTTTGATGTGTGAGAGATAACAAATGGAAAATCTATTTGTGCCCACAGAATGCCAGAAGACTTAAAAGACTTCCAGCTGATAGATGTCTGATCCTATTTATAGGAAGACATGAAGAAGAGTTGTGCAGAATGGAGAAGGGATAGACGAGTTGAGATCACACATTCTCTGAAGTATGGTCATGATGGTTTAAATGAAGGTAGTACCATGACCAAAAGGTGTGCATCCTCTAAAGACAAATGTATATATTTAGTTATATTATAAATGTAAATTACACTTTTCACAGTTTAAAGTGGCATTTGATGGTATTCACTTGCTGTGTGAAATGAGTGTCCTGGAAAATACTGTTCTTTCCAGAGTCCATAAATACAAAGAATGTCCTGTAGCTTCTATGAGATACTGAACTATCTAGTCTGTGCATTATACTGGCTTATATAACAAAAGGAGCAGCTCCAACAGCAGTAAAGGTTGGGAACATAATAGCTTTATTTGAAGTTTCTTATAATAACGAATTCTTATTTTAGACCCCGATTTCCCCTAATGCGAACAGAATAATACTGTTTAATGACAAAAGTCAATTGCTCTTTTTCTTGTACTTCATATAAAGTTAAGTGTCTGGCTATCTCAAGATTTTATGGGATGGGATTATTTGGATCAAATCTCTCTAATCTTTTTTGTTATTGTCCCACTGACAAACATTCGTTCTGGGAAACGTAATGGCTTAAAACTCAAAAGGTTTCCTTCTTCTCTATTCCAGCCAAGAGCAATAACCCCAGTAGTAACCTTGTACCTGTCCAAAAAAAATGAAGGAATTCAGATTCACATAATAGTGAATGTTTCTCCAAAATTGCCTTCAAAAAAGTGTAGTGTTTGTTACAAAGGTTTTGTTTTCTCTTTTTTCTCTTTCTCAAAGGGGGAAGATAGATTAGAGCAAAAGAAAAATGCTTATTAACTGAAAAAAAATCACCTTAAGAATATTATGCAGAAAGTGAATGTAAATGATATCTAGAACAAACTTTGATTCAATCTATTCATCTGGGATAAGGTGAACGCCACAACTCCACTCTTTTCCTTTGCTCAAAACAGACTGGGAAACTGTCAAGTTCTTTTTTTTTTTTTTTTAAAGGATGTGCTACTTTCTGAAGATATCATTCTATTCTATTATGATAGTGGCAGGATTGGGATAGGCAGAGAATCAACTCATTAGGAGGATTACTGTAAGTCATTCCTTTTCAGGGGTCTAAATGGAAAAGGTAGGCATTTTTTTCCAGCCCATTAAGGTGCTTGCTAAGCCTGCTGTTCAAAAAAATAGAGGTAATTCGGAAATGAGTCAGAGAACTATTACCAAATGAATTTTTTTTTCTTTTTCTGACATCTTTTAGTGTGCACTGGTATCCCTGATGCACAAAAAGAAAAAAAAAAGGGAAAAAATATCTAGAGAGGAAGACTTTCCGCACATTGAGTGAAAGATATTTGGGAGAAAAAGGACAAGAAACATGAGTGGGAAGACAGTTACAACCTGCACCAAGGGAAGGAAGATGCTCATTGATGAGATCATAAAGGCAGTGAAATACTATAAATGTGACTGAAAGCAACACACTCCATGCCTCTGATTCTCAGTTTCCCTAATCTATAAAATATGGGAGTAGATGACTTCTAAAGTCTCTTTCAGATCTAAATGGAGGGATCCTATGATGCCATTGTGAAACAAACATTCTCCAGTTTTTGGCTTCCTACTTTGTATATATTCTTTATGAACTTTTCCAGATCTTCAAGGAAGAAAACATGCATTAATTCACTATAATGCTTTTAAAAAAATTTTAATTATTTTTAAGTATTTTCCCAAAGTTACATGATTCATATTCCCTCCTTCTCCTCTTCTCTCCCATCTCCTGGAGCTGGTAAGCAATTTCACTGGGTTATACATGTATTATTACTCAAAACCTATTTCCATATTATCCCTATAATACTTTATAAAGGAAAATTGTGGAATCTCCTTTTCTGGAGACTGTAAAGAAAAGAGTTAATAAGACTGCTTATTTTTTGAGATAGAGTCTGGTCCAACCCAAAATCTGAGGAATAGATTTAGATAGCCTCGGGGGACCTTTTCCAGTCCTAGAAGTTTATTATTTCAATGCAATTGAGGGTAAGGGACATAGGGAACAAACATTTACTAAGCACCTCTGTATGTCAGAACTTGTGCTGAGCTCTTTATAAATAGTATCTCAATGGAGTCTTACAATAAACCAATGAGGGATGTGCTATTATTATACCCATTTTACAGTTGTGGAAATAGATAGAGGTTGTTACTGCTCCAGGATCTCATAACTGGTAAATGTCTGAGTTTGAATTTGAACTCAGGTCTTCCTGATTTCTGGCTCAGGATTTAATGTCCTGTATGACTTAGCTTCCCTTAACTGTAAGAAAACAGCTGAACTTCCTCTCAAACTCTTTCTGGTTACTAGGTGACAGTTGTGAAGCAGCTACATCCTACTGACTGTAAATATAAAATTTATCTTTCTATTTACCTGTCTATCTGTCTGAAAAAATATTTTTCTTAAAAGGTTCTAGAGTAGTTTGGTTTGTAGGAAAATACCAGCATAACTTGTTTAACTTTTCTTATTCAAACAGAGCATTTACAAAACTTTTGACTATTTTGACTATATTATTTTCTAGATAGATTGAGGTCTCTGAGATGATAAAAAGGCATTTTCAAAACAATCTTTGTCTCCAAATCTTGCAACCACAGAGCATTTTTAAGAACAGTTTATTTTGGAGTAGATGGTCTTAACTGAAATTTAACATAAGTCTCTAATATTTCATGTTTCTTTCAAACAGCATCTGCATGCAATAGTTAGGTCTCAATGATTATGAAACTTATTGAGGTCTAGCTAATAATTAAAAAACTAATTTCAAATTAGTAACAATGATATTTAGGTCTAATTTTTTATTTATTTAATTTTATTTAATTCATTTAATTTACATCATTTGATTTATTTATTAATTTGATTTTTGTTTATTCAATTATTTTATTTAATATTAGTTTTCTTTAATATTATTTATTTTTTATTCTAGCATGAGTGGAAAATTATCAATGAAGACCTTGTTCTTATGTTCATAAGTTGTCTACTTATATCTCCATCACAGTTTTATCTATGGGAAAATACATGAATTTATATTTTATAGTATATAAAATAATTATATATGTAAAATATATGTAACATATGAGATTACCAT
>NW_025357005.1:0-4177 GCF_016433145.1 Gracilinanus agilis
ATATATATATATATCAGTAGAGGATTGAGGGGAGCTGGTTTATCTTATCTCTTCTTTAAGGCCATATTTGTTTGTTAATTTTTATCAATTTCACAATATTGTTTTTTGCTTTCCATTTATGTTGTTTTAATAATCATTTCTAATATTTCCTTGGCTCTATTTTACTTTATTGCATATCAGTTCACATAAATCTTTCCTCGTTTTTCTATATTAATTATTGTAATCATCTCTCACAGCATAACAATGTCCCATCACACTCATGTATCACAATCTGTTTAGTGAAAATGATGGGTATAGACTTCATTTCCAGTTCTATAGATATTTTGGTTTATATGGAGCCTTCTTTTTGTCAGTGACCTCCTTGGGTTGTATTCCAATGGGACCTCTGGGTCAAGGGATATGAAAATTTTAGCCATTTTATTTGCAGAATTCCAAATTGTTTTCCATAATGGTTGCACTAATTTGCAGCTCTACCAATAATGCATTAGGATAAATGATATTTCATACCAATGGCTGAAATATTGGCATTGTTCATAAAGTATTTTATTTAATATTCATAATATTTACAAGGCATTTTATTTCATATTCAAACAAAGATGCCCATCATTTTCACTAAACAGATTGTGATACATGAATGTAATGAGACATTGCTATGGCAAAAGAAATGATAAAGATAATATTCACAAAAACATCTTTTTAAAACCCTTACCTACTCTTTTAGAATCAATACTGGGTATTGGTTCCAAGGCAGAAGAGCAGTAAGGGCTAGACAATGGGGGTTAAGTGACTTGTCCAGGGTCACACAGCTACGAAGTGTCTGAGGCACAAAAACATTTTAATAGATATGATTATGCCTCTTTTCCAATTAAGAAAATTGAGCATCAGGAAAGCTAAATAACTTTCCAAGAATTACACAGCTAAGAAATGGGTTGAGAGAATTTGAACATCATTTAAGCTAATTCTAAATCCAAACTCTATTCACCATGACTTCTTTTAATTCCTGGTTTCAAGGAGATTATAATCCAGTCCAAAGTATATAATTAGAGTACTGACTGAAATTTAAGACTATTTGAAATTAAGCATTTGATTGTGTTTTATAGATGCAAAAGGATAGAGTAAATTAGAGGAGAAGGAGTGTGTTGAACATGGGACTAGTCAGGGAAACAGGAATAGCTTTATTTGGGAAATGATTGGTACAGGCAGAAGGCTAAAAAGGCAAATATTCCAAGTGAGAGGAACAAGTATGACTTAAAGCATAGAGATAAGATGGGACATGGAATTCTTAAAAATTTGGCTGGCATGAACTATTTTTTTAAATAGCATGTTTCTGGGACCCTGAAGAGACTGGCCTAAAATCAGGGAGGAGCTAAGTGGCACAATGGATAGAGCCTTAGACCTGGAGCCAGGAAGATCTGAGTTCAAATCTGATCATAGACACATACTAGCTGTGTGACCCTGGGCAAATCATTTAATCTGTTTGCTTCAATTTCTTCATCTGTCACATGAGTTGGAGAAGGAAATGGGGAAATCATACCAGTATCTTTGCCAAGAACATCCCAATTGGGACTCACGAAAAATCAGAGGTGACTGAAAAATAACAACAGATTTACTTTAGTGACTGATTTTAGAGGACCTTAAACATAAGTCAAAGAAGTGTCTATCTGATACAGTAATGATTAGGTAGTCTTTGGGCAATTTTGAACTAAAGAAAAATATGATAAAAGGGGAGGTTATGAAAGAATTATTTGATATTGATTTTGTAGGATATAGTAAATGTGGGAAAGACTAGAATTAGAAAATCTTCTTGGAGAACTGCTGCATTTGGTTCATAGAATTTAGAGCTAAAAGTGACCTTCAAGTCATCTGATCCAAAGTACTTATTTTACAGTTGAAGCAGAGTGTGAGAATGGGAAGATTATTGACCCTGGAGTTTAAATTCCCACTCTGATGATTCTTACATGTGTGACCTTGGGCAAGTGTCTTACTTTTACTGGGCTTCTTCATCTGTAAAATCAGGATATTCTGTTAGATGTCCCTATCTCTCTAGCTCTAGTTTTATGATCCCATTAGTACCCTTCATGTGACCTTGGCCAAATCACTTAACTTTTCTAGCCCTCAGTTTTCTTATCTGGAAAAATGAGGAGAATGGCTGAGATAGCCTCAAAGGCTCCTTCTACCTTTACATCTGTGAAACTATGAGGCCTGAAGAGGAACCATCATGTATTCTAAGGTCCCATAGGAAGTATATACTGGGTCTGGAATTATAAATCGATATTCTCTGACTCCAAAGAGGTGAGATGAATAAAAGATGATATCAAGATTTTAAGCCTAAATGATGAGAGGAATGTTGACGTGTGGCATGCAAACTCAAGGTCATTTTACTGAGTAGGAAACTTTGTCCTCACAATAATGGTTATCTGATTCCAGTATTGAGTTAGAGGTGTTGCAAAAAGAATCCACTAATGCATTATTGGTGGAGCTGGGAATTAGTAGAACCAGGAGTGTGCTGGCATGTGTTGAACAACTGGCTCTCAGAGGAAAATATGTTCGCAATATACTTTTTGTGTTTAACATGCATTATTCACATTTCTCCATCACGTTCCATCAAGAAACCAACAAACAATGCACTGATTCATAGTGTTGCCGGTTTCTGAGGTGTAAATGATCACCCTGAAGATTTAATAATTGGCTGTTGAGAACCAGTTCAGGTTGGCTATAGTACAGCCCTGAACCACCAGTTCTGGAAAGCAGTTGAGGATTATGCAGATGAAGTGTCTAAAATGTTTATATTTTGGACTCAGAGATTTGGCGGTTAGGCATATATCCCAAAGAGGTCGTTAATTAAAAAAAAGAAGATTTCATATGCACCAAAATCTTAATAGCAACACTTTACATGGTAGCAAAGAACTAGAAACAAAGAAGATGCTCATCGATTAGAAGATAGAAGAGTAAATGGTGGTACATAAAAGCAGTAGAATAGTTTTGTAGTGTAAGAAATGACAAAGATGATGAATTCACAAATAATTGAAAAAAGTTCAAAGAGTAAGAAGAGGTAGGAAAACAATAGCTATACTATCCACAATAATACCAATGAAAATAATCATAAAATATTTAAAAATGAATAAATCAGTAGTTCCCAAACTTTTTTGGCCTCCTGCCCCCTTTCCAGAAAAAATATTACTTAGCACCCCCTGGAAATTATGAAACTATTTATTGAACTCAGAATAGAATGTAATACAAAAAAACTGTGGCCATCATCGTCTCCCTGGATCACTGCAGCACCCACCAGGGGGTGGTAGCGCCCACTTTGGGAATCACTGGAATAAATGAACCAAGAACAAACTTGGCTCCAAATTAATCAATCAAGAAAAGTTTAAGTTCTACTATGTATCTGGCTCTATGCTTACAATGGAGATTGAAAAAGAGGCAAAAGATTGTCTCTTGCTAGATGATAATTTCTATGATGATGAGAGGAGAGGAAGGGGCTGAAGTTATACAAAGAAAAAAAAAGATCATCTCTACCTTCAGGGAATTTATAGTCTAATGGGGGGAGGCAAATGAGAACAAATATATACAAAGCAAACTATTCACAGGATAAATGGGCGAAAATTAAAGGAGGGAGAAAAGGAGTTTAGAGGGGTTTGGGCAAGATTGCTGCAGAAGGTGGGATTTTAATTGGAACTTAAAGAAAGACATTGAGCTCAGGAGTTAGAATGGAGGAAGAGAAGACTTCTTCTTCCTCCCTCCTGCCCCTCTCCTTTACTGAGGTGGAGACACTAATGATCTATAGAACATGAGCTCTAAAGTCTGATTTGTGATTGTTTTGATCAATATTATTAATTTTTCCCTCTCAATTATTTTCTAATAGATATAATTTTCTGGGAGAGGAATGCAGTGGGAAACTTAGGAAATATAAAATAAAAGTATCAGTAAAATTTTATTTTAAAAAAAGACTTTTTTTTGGTTGACTTGCTTCAGTGATATTTTAATTATCTCAAAGTATTACACACTGAAAAGTATCTTCATAATATCACAGGAAATAAAATGTTTACAAATGTAAATTTTCCCAATCATTATCAAATTAATTTACATGATGTATAATTTAGAGTCTGAAAGTTTTTATTAATCTTTTAAAGACTTTTACATACACTTAAATATATATATGTATATATATATA
>NW_025357006.1:0-6343 GCF_016433145.1 Gracilinanus agilis
AGAGAGAGAGAGAGAGAGAGAGAGAGAGAGGAGGGGGAGAGGGAGAGGGAAAGAGAGTAATTTTCTCTTCTCTTCTTTATGGCCAAGTTCAATTGTTATAATTATCCTGTTGAATTTTAGGGTCAGATTTAGTTTTGTAACCCCATTGTCTGGTGGGTCAGTAGAATGCAGTGAATATGTCAGTGCTTAACAAATAGTTGGTGGCAAAACACTAAAATCGGCAAAAAACTACCAATTCAATTTTTGTCATTATGATTTTTTTCATTTATATTGTTTTCATTGCAGATAATTTATCAGTTCTATTTATCTCACTTTGAATCAGTTCACTTTGGATCAGTGCACATGTCTTCTCATACTTCTTTGATTTCTTCATATTCATTGTTTCTCATGGTGCTGTAATATTCCTTTTCATTTACATTGTGCTTAGTCATTCTACAATCAGTGAATAGCTATTTTATTTCTAGTTCTTTGCTATACCATGAGAAGTGTGGCTACCATATCAAAGTATGAATACTTTGATAAATACAGAAACTTTTTTTATTTGAACTTCTGGGGATATAAATACCAAGCGATAGGATCTCTGGGTCAAAATTCACATACAATTTAATCCCTTTCAAACAAAATTCCAAATTGTTTTTAAGAATGGTTGGATGGGGCAGAGGCACCAAGGTGGCTCAGTGGATAAAAAGTTAGGCCTAGAGAGATGAGGTCCTGGATTCAAATTTGACCTCAGACACTTCCTTTATGTGTGAGTCTGGGCAAGTCACAACCTCCATTATCTAACCAACATACAATACTGATTGGAAGACAGAAGATAAGGCTTAAAAACAAACAAACAAACAGCTGGACACCATCACAGCTCCATCAAAGTATGTTAGTGTTTTGCCACCAACTATTTGTTAAGCACTGTCCAGCTCAACATTATGTTAACCCATAAGACAGTTCGATTACAAAGATAAAAACAAAATGAATTAAAAAAAAACATATCCTGTCCATTATTTATGGTCATTTTAAGAAACAGAAGTGATGAGTTACAAAATGCATATATAAAAGTAACAAGAAGGAAATGTGGGAGCCTCATTTCGTTTAGAAAGTACTTATATCTGTCATTCTGGAAACAGAAACTTTGAACCAAGGCAGATAAAGTAGAATCACTGGAGAGGAACTCCAAATAGTGAGCTAAAGATTCTCCAGGATGGAATATCCCAATGTAGGCAGGGAAGATAAAATGGACCATAAGTGACCAAATAGTTATGAGAATGTGCTACAGAGGCAAGTTTCACCTTTAACCTAAAAAGCCTATGAGAATTAGAGAGGTAGGTGAACCTATTCTGTCCCACAATAAGGAAAAGTGGAGTGAAGTGGGGATGTTTTGGGGTAGGAAAGCCATAAAGCAAATCAGTTAAATACAGAGGGTTTCATTTTCACAGTAGATAGAATTCAGGATTTGAAGTGAGAAAGATCTGAATTAGAACCCTGCTTTAGTTACTTATTGTGTGGCCCTAGACAAGTCACTTAATTTGCTCTGTGCTTCTTTTTCTTTATCTGTAAAATGAGGATAATAATAACACCTGCCTCAAAAGGGTTTTTATTAGGCTCAAATGAGTAAAAATGTTTTGTAAACCTTAAAGTATTATATAAATGTTTTATTATTAATAATATTATCAAGAGGAAGAGACAGGGATGTAACAGTGGTTGTATTGGTAGTAAAATAAGGGCATGGACATTCACTAGATGATCTTTGAGGCTCCTGATTCTACAGCCATAGTCCTAACACTAATATAGACCCCTAAGATCCCTTCTTGATCCTAGTAGTTTGTCTTCATTCCCTCTTGGGTAGAAGAGGTTCCAGAGTATTTATTTACCTATGCCCAAATAAAAGAAACTTTTTCACCAAGGCAATAGCTCAGACATTAGTGATCCAAGCCTTCACATTGCTTCAGGGGCAACTGGAAATTTTTTCAGGGCTAGCTATGTGCTTGGGAACTTTTGCAGCCTTGAAGGAAGTATATGCGTGATTCAAATTAAAAAGGAATCAAGGTTTGTAGTGGGTAAAATGCAGGATTTAGGAGGAAAAAGTTCAAATCCTGGCTCTAATTTTTTAGCACTGTGATTCTGGTCAAGTGACTTAATTGCTTTTTGCCTCAGTATCCTTATCTTTAAAATATAAATAATAAAAATAAAGTACCTACATCCCACAGTCATGATGATGATCAAATGAAACAATATGTGTAAAGTGATTTGCAAACCTTAAAAATAATATAATTTCTACAAAGTAGCCATATAATTCTGTGGAGACAACTATCTTGCCTTTTGACAACACAGTTAAGTGCTCCAGGTCCTTTGACCTCATTGGCAGGTGACCTGCATAGGGCTGTGACTAATGCAGGTTGTTCCTGATTCCCCAGTCCCCTTACTCCGGATTCTCCAGTCCCTTATCCAAGGCAGTCCTTATTGTCCCCTTCTGACAGGGTAGGATGCTTAATGTATAATTCATCCATTACATAAAAACTGGAGAAGTTCAAGTTCCCTGCCTACTCCACTACCTCCTAGAAAACAGCCCCATGAAATAAAAGAGAGAGTTATAAAAGACATTCCCAGAGAAACTGCCTTTTGAGGAGTCCTCACTCTAAAAGAAGCAAGAGGACAGGATTCAATATAATTGTAATAACTGCTATTACAAATGATGAGAGCTCATATACATATAGAATTTTATTTGTTTTTTGTTTTTTTTTTAATATATTTTTAAACCCTTAACTTCTGTATATTAGTTCCTTGGTGGAAGAGTGGTAAGGGTAGGCAATGGGGGTCAAGTGACTTGCCCAAGGTCACACAGCTGGGAAGTGTCTGAGGCCAGATTTGAACCTAGGACCTCCTGTCTCTAGGCCTGGCTCTCAATTACATACAGAATTTTAAAGTTTCCCAAATATCTTACATATTGTATCTTGTTTGAACGTGTCAACAATGTTATGAGATAGAGGCTATTATTCTTCCCATTTAATAAATGAAGTTCAAAGAGGTTGTTGAAACGTGCCATGGGTCCCATAATTAATTTCAGTCAGTATTATTTTTCAAGTGAAAGAAGTGTCTATTAATAATGGAGGAAATGGAAGGTGTAGAATATATTAGAACCAAAAGGGAATTCCCATGGATATATGTAATTAGGACCTATGTCACAGTGGGGGGACCTGATCAAAAACTTGGTGACATTTCCTTGGTTTTATGAGGCACCTTCAACACTTCAACACCAGGTCTTTCACTCTGATATTCTCTCTCCTCAACATCCTAGAGTATACCAAGATTCTCTAATGGACATTAATGGCAGATAAAACATTCAGTGATTATAAAAACAGGATCACCTAAAGCCCTATTGAAGGATCATAGACATAGTTCATTATGGAGACTGGTACATCGATTGTAGCTATCCTCCTGGAGATTATCACAACTTTCCCAAGACCTTGCTCTTTCCCCATGAACTAAACACAGAGGAATTATATGCTAAGGGAGAAGGAATTTGCTGCCATTTCTAACCTAAAGGATAACTAATAATGAAATATGAAGTAAATAATGTTTAAGAAAGAAGTTAAGTTACAACCAAGAGATTATTGAAGTGAGGTTATGAAATACACAAAATAAAAATTTCTAAATTATCTTTCCTCTCAGTCCTTTTCCAATCTATCACAGGTGTTACTATCAGTATAATTTCTATTAGCTAGCAAATGTACTTAGACATTCTGTCTAGACTTTCTGATGGCATGATATGACTTTGGCTTCAGTTTCTTATAAACACACACTGAGAAAAATTTCTCACTAAAACCTTTGGTTTTACATTAGCCTGAAGAGATACTTAAACAAAAATTCTAAATTCATTAAAGATTCATCTGCAAATAAAGAAGGCAATTAATCAGCAATATATAGCAGGAGTAAAAATTGAACCAGGAAGCAGGGCACTTTGGTGCCTCACCCTGTATATTCATAGAGTATTTTCAGAAATAAGCAGAGAGAACTATTTTGGGATGGCAGGCAGACTGTGATTCTTACAATTGGAAAGAGATATTCTATACTTCAGGCATTTTAAATTATAATAAAGAAAATCTGCAACTTTAATTGGGTAACTAAATGGATCACAGATAATGTTATCAAACTGTCATTCTCTAGTCCTGACAATTTATACCCTTATTTGATTAGGATAAAATTCTGGACACGTCGGGGTTTTTTTCGTCTTTAATTTTGAGTAATTTAATATTCTAAAAAATTAGGTTTATGTAAAATTGAACAGTATACTGTCTATCAATCATTGGTTTTACAAATTAAAATGGATTAGGTGTTTTCTATATTAACTATTTTTTGCTTTTCTAGATTTTTAATAGTGATAGTTGATTTAAATAAATGTTTATCTATATGTTTACATATAAACACATATTGTATAATATATACATATGTATACACACATACAAAATTGGGGATAAAAATGATTCCCCTACTTGCCTCGTTAAGAAAAAAACAAGAAAAAAAAGAAAAAAAATGTCTTCTAAATCACTCAGGGCAAATAAGAGTTTCTGTTTGGTAAATACGGAGATCTGCTGATTTCATTCATTTTCCCCTTTGAATACATAATAAGGGAAGGATAGACTGATAAACAAGATGTCCTGGTCTGATATTCAACTTAATTCAGCAAACATTTATTAAATGGGTATTCAATGTCAGGCATTGTTCTAGGCCCTAAACACAAAAGAAAGTAGTACTGACTAAATAAATAAATGAATTTATTTAGATATATAGTACCTTGAATTTGGAGAAGAGGAGTCAAGTGAGACAAAATGAACTCAGATAAGTAACAAATATTTTATTATATAAGTTAATTTCAAAAGAGAGAACACTAGACCACTAATAACTGGAGAAATCAGGAAAGGTTTCCTGAGGGTGGTGCTACTTGAGCACCAGCAACTAGAGGAAGCTACTAAGGATTTTAAGAGGCAAAGATGAGGAAGGAGTGCAGAACAAATGGAGGAGGGGGACATCTGTGTAAAGATACAGAAGTGGCAGCTGGTACAACATGTGGAAGAAACAAGGAGGCAAGTTTGGCTGAAATGGAGAAGACATCAATGAGATTAATGAGAAACCAAACTGGAAAGACAGATGAGAGCCATATTGTAAAGGGCTGCAAAGACTGTCTTTTGTCCCATTTTGAATCCCCAGCTCTTAGGCCCAGGCCTGATGACTGTGTTTCATTGTGAACTATACATTGTCAGGACTCTGTAAAGCTATTTACTCTCCCTACTGTCCTGGGGATTATTTGTTATAAAAAGATGTAAGTATTACTTTGACAGTTTCTAACTCCAAATATTTACCCTGGCTGGCTGGAAAGGGTAATGGTGGGGAAACCAAGCAATATTAAAGGCAATAAGAAGTAATACTGCTCCTCCCAGTTCAAATTTTTATCACCTATATTATTGCCATATTTGACAACAAGGTGACTCGGCCAATAGTGTTGGACTTGGAATCAAGAAGTCTTGAACAGGAAACCTGTTTCTGTCTGTCCTTGGGTAAGTCAATTTACTTCTGTTTACTTCACTTTCCCCCTCAATAATATGTGGATATTAATTCAAATATTGTGTAATAGTAAATACAAACTCATACAAACTAATTTCTGAGATTATAAGGGGAGGCACTAGCAACACTTGATCAAAAGAATAAAAGAGAAACTTCAATGTCCTCTAAGAACTTCTTTCCACTCTTAATTTTTACTACTTATTACTCAAACATATCAAATGACACAAAGCAGCTGGGTGGCACAAGGGATAGAGCACTGGACTTTGAATCAGGAAGACTCATTTTCATGACCTCAAATCCAACTTCAGATACTTTCTAGCTATATAACCCTGGGCAAGTCACTTAACCTTGTTTGCATCATTTCTTCATCTGTTAAAAAATATTAAGGAACTGGAAAAGAAAATGGTAAACTATTCCAACCTGAAATGGCGACCCATTCCAATATCTCTGTTAAGAAAACACCAAATGGTCAAGAGACTGAACAATGACATAAATTGGCTATTTCAATTAATCTGGTCTGTTTACTTTTCCCTAAATCCAGTTCATAGATGCTATAATCACAGAATTTCAGAAGTACAAGAAAGGATTTTAGAAGTCATGTATTACAAATCAAAGATGAGCAAGAATACCCAAGTACTAATCAAGCCTTTCCTTTAAGACATTTACTGAAAGGGAATCCATAGTCTCTGGATTCATGCCATTCCACAGGTAGATAACTGATCATAGGAAGGTTTTATTTTTCTTTTCCTTTCCTTTCCTTTCCTTTCCTTTCCTTTCCTTTCCTTTCCTT
>NW_025357007.1:0-8153 GCF_016433145.1 Gracilinanus agilis
TATATATTATAAATATATAAAATATATTTACATTTAAATATATATGATTGTGATTACTGAGTTCCCTGCATACCTATTGTCTCTTCAGACACCTCTTACTTTGAATGATGCATTTTGCAAATTTTTATTTAGCACCAGGTTTAAAAGATTCACAACAGCTTTATGGTGTCATTTATTTTGTGATTACACTTCTAATCCTTCTATTTTTGTTAACAGAAACATTGGAAGAATTGCCTAATCTTAATTCAGTGATGGCAAACATTTTAGAGATGGAGTGCTGGATCCTGCACTGACCCTACCTCCCAGACTGTATGCTGTGCCCTTCCTCACTACTGAGTGCTAGGTGCACCCTGCCCTCCCTCCTTACCCCACACAGGAGAGGGAGAAAGAGCTTTCATTTGCTGCTGGGTGAAGAGGTGGGTGAAGTGAGGAATGATCTCACAAGTGTAGAGAGGGGAGGAGAGTGGTTCAAGGGCTCCTCTCTCCTCCAGCTCTGCTGCCTATGAGGTGCCCACCTTACCCCCTGTGTGCTTCCATTGGGCTGTTGGGTGGACGGGCAGGTGGTATGAAAAAATGTTTTCAGGCTCAGTGGAGAGGAGAAATGGTGTAGTTCTACCCGAGTCCCTCTGCCTTTCTAGTAACAAATTTTGAGGGTATGATGTGTGTGGGGGAAGGGCAATGAGGGTGTCCACAGAGAGTCCTCTGCATGCTATCTTTGGCACGCATGCCATAGATTCACCATCACTGTCTTAGTTGATTTAATAAAGTAGAAATTATCTCATTATACTTCATCAGATGTTGGAAAGAGTAAAAAGATCAATTCTCAATCCAACTAAGATGATTCACATAAACAAAAAAATTCAGAGTTGGAAGGAATCTCTAAGTCTATTTCATTCAATCTATAGTTGAATCATAAACTTCACTCTAATATATCTGACAAATGGAAATTCAATGTTTCTTTGCTCCCAGTCATTCATGAAGCATTCTATTCCATTCCTGAAAAGCATGAAATATTAAAAAGTATTTTTCACCCTTTATATTAAGTTTGTCTGCATTTCTGTGACTTTAGCAAATTTATTATATCATTTTTTTCTCAGATAAACAAGACAATTCAAATTCTTTGCTGATATACATATCCATCACATCCTTAAAGACAACTATCCTATCTTCTTGCATTTTCTCTTCCCCTTACTAAACATATCTAGTTCCTTCAAACAATCTGTATACTGAATAATTGTCACACACTTCATCTGTTTCTTACTAGTTCATGGATGTGAAGACAGAAAGACCTGAATTTTAATCAAGACTTAAGTACTTTCTAGCTGGGTGAACTTAGCAAGTTAATTAATAAATTTCTACTTCAATTTCTTCATCTCTAAAATAGCATAAACTACAATTTTCCTGCTAAGGTTGTTATGAAGATAAATATTATACATAAAATATTTTGTGAAATGTAAAGTTCCACATAAATGTTGTTTTTTGTTGCTTTTATCTAGTTGTTCTCAGGATGAACAGTATTCCTAAATATAATTAAAAAAAACAAGCACATTAATATGTATGTGGTATAAAAAAGAGTACATTTTAAGCTGTAACTTCCTGGACACTAAACCTTTCTCAAAACCATCTATATCCAAATTATTTCAATTTTTTTCCTTTATTAAACTATTGACATATTTAATATGTATTCCTTTAAACCACTCACTTTTTTCTGATCAATTGATGAGAATCAATTCTGATCAAATACCTACATTATTTTCATGATGTTGATTTTTATTAAAGTATAAAGGTTGACATTTTTCCTTGTTAGATTAACCTCATTAAATTTAGTACAATGTTATTATTTATTAGAAACATATTTTTTAAAAAAAGAATTGGAGAGAATTGAGTGGTATTGAGTTTTGTCATTTAGAATAAGAAACATTGACTGGAAAGACAGTATAGTTCAGTCAGATTATAATGTATACTCTGAATCATAGAGATGTAGATAGGTACATTGATGGCAAAAGTGAATTATAATACTTTAAATGCTTGGGTACATTTAAATTTCATTAGGACTTCTAAGGGTTTTTTTTTCCCCTGGGTAAAGATGGAAGCAGAGTAAAAAGCAGCTGCTTGACCTCTCCTAACCCACACATATAGGACTCCCCAAGAAGACATAAAACAAATCCAGATGAACGAAGGGACCCCACAACAGGGTGCAGCATTAAAGGTACGTGGATCAGGGCATTTCGATGCTATAATGGGGTGAAATAGCTCTCACTAAAACGCAAGCTGAGCAACCCCCCACACCACCTACAGGGCCAAAGCCAGTGCACAAGAGCTAGAGCAAGCTTGGTGAACCCATTAACTCCTTGGTAGCTACCTGGCATCACCAGGGCCTGCTGCTGAGAACAGCAATAGTTAAGACCTCAAGAGGTTAAAGAATGCGTGGACTTTGAACACAGATCTTGAACACAGGCATGGACGCAGGTACAGAAGGGGATCCCAGACACAGGCACGGACCTTTGGTGGGGACCCAGTGCAGAGGGGTGCATGACTGTGAAAGCATTGCCATGAGACTCTCAAAGGAGATTCAGGCAGAATAACAAACAAGGGAACCACCAGGAGGCTCTACCCTGAGAACAACTAGACCTGAGACCTCAGGAGCCTAAAGAGCACAAACAGACCCTGGGCATGAGGATGAAGCTGAGAGAGTACTGGGATAAAAATGGAAAGCCAGGCACAAGAACCCCAGAAGAGAAAGATCAAGAAGAAATCTTTATCACTTGATAACTTTTACACAGAAAAAATCCGTACAACAGAGCAAACAGCAGAGGAGAACAAACAAGTAACCATATCAAAACCTTCCCAAAAAAATGAAAACTGATCACAAGGTCTTGAAGAGTTCAAATCTGAGATTATGAGAAGGATGGAAGAGATTTGGCAAGAAAATAATAGTTTAAAAGGCAGAATTTCACAATTGGAAAGTGAGGCCCAGAAATCAAATGAATTGATAAGCAAATTAAAGACCAGAAATGACCAGTTGGAAGCCTTGAAGAACCAAACAGACCAGATTGAAAAGAAAAACCAAAGGATTATAGCCAAAAACCAGTCTCTAAAGGCTAGAATTCAGCAATTCTAAAAAGATGGACCCAAATCAAAAGAATTGATAAGAAAAATGGAGACTACAATCAAACACCTGGAAAACAGGATAGACCAAACGGAAAAAGAAAATCAAAGATTATAGCAGAAAACCAATCTCTAAAGACAAGAATTGGGCAAGTAGAAGTCAATGATCTCTCAAGACAGCAAGAACAAAGAAAGCAAAGACAAAACACTGATAAAATAGAAGGAAACATGAAATATCTCAATGAGAAATTGACAGATCAAGAAAACATGTCTAAGAGAGACAATTTTAGAATCATTGGTCTTCCCGAAAAAGTAGAAATTAATAGAAATTTGGACTCCATACTAAAAGAAATTATTCAGCAAAACTGCCCTGAAGTTCTATAACAAGAGGGCAATATAGATATTGAAAGGATCCATAGATCACCCCCTACACTAGACCCTGAAAAGACAACCCTCAGGAATATAATAGCCAAATTCAAGAGCTTCCAAGTAAAAGAAAAAAATTTTACAAGAAGCCAGAAAGAGACAATTCAGATATCAAGAGGTACCAATCAGGATCACACAGGATCTGGCAGTCTCCACACTAAAAGACCTCAAGGCTTTGAATATGATATTCAGAAAGGCAAGAGAAATGTTTCTACAGCCAGTGATCACCTACCCATCAAAACTGACTATATTCTTCCAGGGGAACGTATGGGCATTCATCATTCTTCAAGATAGAAAACTTCTAAGTATTTTCACAGAAAAGACCAGGAGTAAACTGAAAGTTTGATATCCAACCACAAAAACCAAGAGAAACATGAAAAGGTAAATAAGAAACAGATAGGAAAGAAAGAAAACTCTTATTTTTAAAATTTGCCTCTTTAAGGGCCTCAATAAGATCTAATTATTTGTATTCCTATATGGAGAAATGTTAAGTGTAATTCTCTATAGGGAAATCTATTCACTATTATTTTATCCACTATTATAGTAATTAGAAGAGTTATTCACAGGGAGAGAGTACTAAATGGTCTAAGATGATATAGGGATGGGTAGGAAAGAGAGGCGTAAATAGTAGATAGCACCAAGAGAACCGTGAAAAAATGAGAAAAATAGGATATTCTATTACACATGAGAAGGGGAGGGGACAAATATTATTATAAGAAGGAGAGGAAGATAGCATTAAGAGGTAATATTTAAACCTTACCCTCAGTGGAATTGACCCTGAGGATAAAGAACTCTATCTAACCCTACTGAGAAAGACAGAAGGGATAAACCAAGGAGAGCAGGGGAGTGGGGAGATCAAAAAAGGGAGATGAAAAGAAGGGTGAAGGAATTCATTAGACCTTAAATATAAAAAGAGGAGAATAATAAGGGAAGGGGTAGAAAGGGAAGTACATGAAAGAGGGGACAAGAGTTACTGGTTTAAAACAAATAACTAGTTTAAAAGGAAATAGCCTAGGAAGAAGGGGTAGAACTAGGAGAGGACACCAAAATGTTGGGGAATGCACAACTGGAAATTATAACTCTGTATGTAAATGGTATGAACTCACCTATAAAATGGAAGCAAATATCAGAGTAGATTAGAAACCAAAATCCTACCATATGTTGTCTATAAGAAACACATATGAAGCAGGTGAACATACACAGATTTAAGGTAAAGGGCTTGAGTAAAATCTTTTGGGCTTCAAATGAGAAAAAGAAGGCAGGAATAGAGATCATGATTTCTGATAAGGCCAAAGTAAAAAAGGATATGATTAAAAAAGATAGGGAAGGCAATTACATCCTGATAAAAGGCAGTATAGACAATGATGAAATAACAGTGCTCAATATGTATGCACCAAATGACATAGCATCCAAATTATTAAAGGAGAAACTGGCAGAGCTCAAGAAGGAAATAGATAGGAAAAACATACTAGTGAGAGTTCTAAATATTCCTCTTTCAGATCTAGATAAATCAAAACAATGAATGAATAAGAAAGAGATAAGAGAGGTGAATGAATTACTAGAAAAAATTAGATTTAATAGATATGTGGAAAAAAATAAATAGAGACAAAAATAGAACTTTTCAGCTTCATATGTTACATTCACAAAGATTGACATAGGGCATAGAAACTTTGCAAACAAATGCAAAAGTGTAGAAATAATAAATGTAACCTTCTCAGATCATAATGCAATAAAAATAATAATTAGTAAGATTACCTGGACAGGTAAATCAAAAACTAATTGGAAATTAAATAATATGATTCTCCAAAACCAGTGCGTTAAAGAAGAAATCATAGAAACCACCAACAATTTCATTGAAGAGAATGACAATAATTAGACATCTTACCAAACTCTGTGGGATGCAGCCAAGGCAGTACTCAGGGGGAAATTTATATCCTTGATTGCATATATTGACTAATTAGGGAGGGCAGAGATTAATGAATTGGGCATGCAACTTTAAAAAACAAGAAAGTGATCAAATTAAAAATACCCAGATGAAAACTAAATTAGAAATACTAAAATCCAAGGGAGAAATTAGTAAAATCGAAAGTTAAAGAATTATTCATTTAATAAATAAGACTAGAAGCTGGTATTTTGAAAAAAAAACAACAGATAAAATAGACAAAGTACTGGTCAATGTAATGAAAAAGGAAAAAAGAAATTCAAATTTACAGTATCAAAGACAAAATGGGAGACCTCTCCTCTAATGAAGATAAAATTAAGGCAATAATTAAAAATTATTTTGCCCAATTATATGGCAATAAATATAGCAAATAGTTGAAATGGATGAATATTTACAGAAATGTAAATTGCCTAGATTAACAGTAGAAGAAAGAGAATACCTAAACAATCCCATATCAGAAAAAGAAATTGAACGAGCCATCAAAGAACTCCCTAAGGAAAAAATTCCCAGGACAAGATGGATTCACAAGTGAATTCTATCAAACATTCAAAGAGCAACTAATCCCAATACTATACAAATTATTTGATATAATAAGCAAAGAAGGAGTCCTACCAAATTCCTTTCATGACACAAATATGGTACTGATTCCAAAGCCAGGGAGATCAAAAACAGAGAAAGAAAACTACAGACTAATCTCCCTAATGAACATAGAGGCAAAAAGCTTAAATAGAATACCAGCAAAAAGACTCCAGGAAGTGATCAAGAGGATTATCCACCACGATCAGGTGGGATTTATACCAGGAATGCAAGGATGTTTCAACATTAGGATAAACATCTACATAATTGACCATATTAACAATCTAACAAACAAAAATCACATTATTATCTCAATAGATGCTGAAAAACCCTTGGACAACATACAGCACCCATTTCTATTGAAAACACTGGAAAGTATAGCAATAGAAAGACCTTTCCTAAAAATAATAAACAGTATATACCTAAAACCATCAACAAGCATCATATGCAATAGGGATAAATTAGAAGCCTTTCCAGTAAGATCAGGCATGAAAAATGGATGCCCATTATCACCTCTTTTATTTAACATTGTACTAGAAACACTAGCAGTAGCAATTAGAGAATAAAAATAAATCGAAGGCATTAAAATAGGCAATGAGGAGACTAAGCTATCACTCTTTGCCGATGATATGATGGTCTACTTAAAAAATGCTAGAGAATCAATTGAAAAGCTAGTAGAAATAATCAATAACTTTAGCAAAGTTGCAGAATACAAAATAATGGCACATAAATCATCAGCATTTCTATATATTTCCAACACTTCACAGCAGCAAGATGTAGAAAGAGAAACACCATTTAAAATCACCCTAGACAATATAAAATATTTAGGAATCTATCTACCAAAACAAACACAGCAATTATACAAACACAACTACAAAACACTTTCCAAACAATTAAAACTAGATGTAAACAATTGGAAAAAGATTGACTGGTCATGGGTAGGACAAACTAACATAAAAAAATGACCATTCTACCCAAAATAATTGATTTATTTAGTGCCATACCTATCAAACTACCAAAAAACTTCTTTACTGAATTGGAAAAGAAGCTATAACGAAGTGTATTTGGAATAACAAAAGATCAAGAATATCAAGGGAAATAATGAAAAAAAAAACTGTGAAGGAAGGTGGCCTAGCAGTACCAGATACTAAACTATACTATAAAGCAGCGACCATAAAAACAATATGATACTGGCTAAGAGACAGAAGGAAGGATCTGTGGAATAGAATTGGGGTAAGTGACATCAGAAAGACAGTGTATGATAAACCCAAAGAGCCCAGCTTTCTGGACATGAATCCTCTACTTTGACAAAAACTGCTGGGAAATTTGAAAAACAATATGGGAGAGATTAGGTTTAGATCAACATCTCACACCCTACACCAAGGTGAATTCAAAATGCTTCAATGACTTGAATATAAAGAGGGATACTATAAATAAGTTAAATGAACACAAAATAGTATACCTGTCAGATCTCTGGGAAAGGAAAAAATACTAAAACCAAGCAAGCGTTAGAGAAAATTACAAAATGTAAAATAAATGGTTTTGATTATATTAAACTAAATCACTTTTGTACAAACAAAAACAATACAGCCAAGATCAGAAGGGAAACAACAAATCTGGGAAAAATTTTTATTTCAAAAAACTCTGAAAGGGGTTTAATTACTCAAATATACAAGAAGTTAAATCAATTGTATAAAAAATCAAGCCATTCCCCAATTGATAAATGGACAAGGGACATGAATAGGCAATTTTCAGATAAAGAAATCAAAAGTATCAATAAGCACATGAGAAAGTGTTCTAAATCTCTAATAATTAGAGAAATGCAAATCAAAACAACTCTGTGATATCACCTCACACCGAGCAGATTGGCTAAAATGAAATAAGGTCAGAGTAATGAATATTGGAGAGGATGTGGCAAAATTGGGACATTAATGAATTGCTGGTGGAGATGTGAAATGATCCAACCATTCTGGATGGCAATTTGGAATTATGCCCAAAGAGAGATAAAAGTATTCCTACCCTTTGATCCAGCCATAACATTGCTGGGTTTGTACCCCAAAGAGATCATAGATAAACAGACTTGTACAAAAATATTTATAGC
>NW_025357008.1:0-4790 GCF_016433145.1 Gracilinanus agilis
ATATAATGAGACTGGAGTAGTGTGTCATTTCCTTCTCCATCTCATTTTACAGATGAGAAACTGAGGCAAGCAAGGTTATGTAACTTGCCCAGGATCACACAGTTAGTAAGTGTCTGAGGCCAAATTTGAACTCAGGAAGATGAATTTTCCTGACTCCAGGCTCAATGCTCCATCCATTGCACCTCCTAGCTACCCCAGAAAACATTACTAAATGTTAATGATAGGTTGGACTTTGGGGTTGCCTCTATTGGGGATATAAAGATGAATATGAACTCTGTAATTCAAGGTCAGTAGAGAAATGCAGAGCAAATGAATTGCATTAAGAACAATTGAGTTGGGGCAGTTGGTGGCTCAATAGATAGAGGGCCAGGTCTTGAGATGAGAAGTCCTGGTTTTGAATTTGGTTTTAGCCATTTCCTAGCTGTGGGACCACTTAACCCTAATGTCTAGCCCTTACTGCTCTTTTGCCTTGGAATGGATACTTAGCATCAATTTTTAAGACAGAAGGTAGGTTTAAAAAGAATAAAAAAGAACAATTGAGTCTACTTGGAAGCAGCCTTTACTAGAGACACCCAAGGAGAAATAAAGGCAAGTACTGCTGATAATGTATTATTATCCACTTTATCCATATCTATGACCTTATTGACTTTGGATGAATTCCGTTGACTTCAAATTGAAAATCAGACCTAGATAAGCCCATGGGGCTCTAGAAGGGTGTGGTTATATTATCTGTTTCCCAGAAATTTGCTGTGATTTTGCTATGTCCTCTCTGCCTATAGAAGACCAGCCATGAATGATTTCTGGTAAAAATCTAGAATTTATGATTAAAGAAATGGTTTGTGAGCATATAGAAAAAGAAGCAATGAACCAGAATGGCTTTATTAAGAACAATTTTTGTCAGACTAACCCCATTTCCTTTTTTTGACAGGGTTACTAGACTGTTAAATCAGGAGAATATTGTAGATGCATTTGAAAAAAATCTCTCATGCATTCCTTATGGACAGATAGAGAAATGTAAATTAGACAATAGTATGATTAAGTGGACTTAGAAATTATTGAATGACCACAACCAAAAATTAATTGTCAATTTTTAAATATCAGTTTTGAGAAAGGTCTCTAAAAGATTGTCCCAGTGATCTGTGCTCTGTTCTAGGATTGATTAACATTTTTTTTATCAGAGGCAGCAGTGGATAGAGTAGTGGAAGTGGGGTCAGGAAGACATGAATTCAAGTCCAGCTGTGTGATTCAGATAAGTCCCTTCACCTCTGCTTGCCTCAGTTTCTTTCCTTATCTGTAAAATGAGATTAATAATGCTAAGCAGTATCCTGGTAAATATTTAGTTGCCTAGTTTAGTTTAGTTTAGTTTAGTTTAGTTGCCTAGACTAAAGAAAGTGAAGGAGAAAATGCAAATCAATTCCCAGCTCTCTGAGAAAAAATTTTATACCCATGACACACTTGTAAGTTTAATCTGTTTTAGCAACATTTTCTCCATCATTTTCTTGCATCTAGACAATCAACAAATCAATAAGTCAAGCTCTGATTTGTAGCATTTAGTGCTTTCTGAGTTCCCAATGAAAATTTAGAAATGATGTCACCTGAGCTAGTTTGAGTTAGCTTCAACAGGCCCCTCAACACACCTTCCAGAGTTGTTATCAGAATAAAATGAGCTAATATGTTTAAGCATTTTACAAACTTTCAAGGACTATCATCATCATTATTGTTATCAAAGGCAAAAAGGTACAGCTTATCACAGGTGAAAATGACAGAAAATTACGAGAATTCTCTAACAATACTGGATAACCAAATCATGATTGAAAAAGACCTTATAAAATTTAATTTAATTGGATCAGTGTAAATTCTTATACTTGGCTTCAAAAACACTCAATGTATAGATCTGCCTTCTGGATCTAAATAGATATTTCTTCTGTAGACCATCCCTTGAGATGCTTGAAGACAGCAATCATATGCCCCCTTAGTCTTTTCTTCCCCAGTCCAACCACCTGATCCTTCAGCTGGTCCTCATATAGTATGATCTCCACCATCTTGGTCTCCCTTCTCTGAATGCCCTCCAACTTATCAATATCCTTAAAATGTGATGTCTAAAACTGCACACAATTTTCCATGTTGTTATTGTTGCTCAGTTGTTTCAGTTCTTTCTGACACTTCATGATTCCATTTGGGGCTTTTTTGGCAGAGATACTGGAGTGGTTTGCCATTTCCTTCTCCAGCTCATTTTACGGGTGAGGAAACTGAGGCTAACAGGGTGAAATGACTTGCCCAGGGTCACATAGGTAGTGTCTGAGGCCAGATGTTAACACACATCTACAAAGCAAACATTCAACACACCCAAGACCTTCTTCAACTTCCCTTGACACCAAGGAAACATCAATAGAATGCTAGAGTCATTCATTGATTATTCCTACCAACCCCAGATCCTAACTGAAAAAAAGTTGTAAATTTATAGAAATCACAGAATTTCACAATTGGATGTGATTCCAGAGGCCACCTAGTCATAACTGAATAAGAATCTCCATTCACAGACCTGACAGCCAGGATATATTCAGATAACCAAATGTTTTGAGTGTTAGAAACCCATCATCTGTCTCCATGATTTATGTCAACCAATAAACATTTAGTAAATGTCTTTTATGTGCTAGGCATTATGCTAAGTGCTGGGGAATCAAAAAGAGGCAAAAGATGATCCCTGCTCCCATGGGGCTTAAATCTAATGGGGAAGATAATGTGTAAACTAATGTATACAAAGCAAGTTACATACAGAATAAATAGAGAATAATTAATGCAGGGATAGCACTAGAATTAAGAGGGATTGCGAAAAGGCTTCTAGTGAGCAATGGGATTTTAGTTGGGATTTAAAGGAAGCCAGAGAGGCCAAAAGGCAGAGTTGAGGAAGAATATTCCAGACATGGGAGGTAGGCAGAGAGAATGCCCAAAGTCAAGAGATGTGGTGCCTTGTATATGTAAACATCAAGAGAGAAAAAATGACATTTTGAAATATAGACTTTGAAATTAGGATGCCTTGGCCACATGACAATTTTCAGTCCTTGGGTGCTTGAAAAGTGTTGGTTGTCACTTCTTTAAACACTTGGCTTATAGGATCAATTGTTTGCCAGAAACTCATCCAAAAGCAGAACTCTGAGCTCCTCACACCCCCACCTTCTCCCATGGGAGACCCCCTACTTCAGCAGAAACTGAAAGAGGAACTTAGAATGATTGTTGAAGATTCCATCACTCTGCCCCAGCCAGAGTTAGAGGTTCTGGGGTGGGGGTTGGGAGAGAAAGGGGAAATAACATAGAAATCATTGATCTGGAAAATGGTTTGAAAGGATTAATTAATCCAATTCTGTGCCTTCAGACAAGTGAATGTTTCAATCATCATAAAATATCTATTCTTTTTAGAGATTGAGATTCCATGACCTTCCTTTCAATAATCCATTCTAGGACATATTCCAGGTATAACTTATCTTCCTTGATGAATGTCTCCTACTAAAAATCAGTTTCTTGTTTTGTCCTCCCTGGAGATGAAAAGTAAATGATAGCATCTTTGAGCTTCACTCTGAGCCTTTTATATCCAGGTCAACTAAGCCCAATTTCTTTCTGCTTTCCATCTTAGGATCTATCACTCAACTCCATTCAAAAAAATGAGAGCAGTAGAGTATATTCTCTCTAAGGTGCTGTTTTCCTCAGGTTTGGCAAGTCTTGAAAATTATCCATTGTATCCTATATGTCTACTCTAGTAAGCCAGAAACCCTCTTTCATAATTATCAGGTCAACAAGTAGCTGCTTCAGCATCTTCATCAATGATACCTCATACAGTGCCTGGCATGTGAAAGGTGCATAATAAATGCTTATTAATTGATAAACATGGCATAATGAAGAGGGACAGTGTTCTTTTTTTTAATCCTTCCTTTCTGTTCTAGTAACAGTTCTAAGACATAAGGGTAAAGAATAGGGAAAGGAGGTTAAGACACTTGCTCAGGATCACACAGCTAAGAAGGCAATATTCTAAAAACCACTAAGATATTTATATGTGTATATGTAAGGAGCTAGATGACACAGTAGTGTAGCGCTTGTCATGGTGTCAAGAGTTCTAATTCTACCTCAGAAGTCTTTCTAGTTGTGTGATCCTAGACAGGTCATTTAAAATATATTTGGCTGTGTCCCATCTGTAAAAGGGGCATATTCTTCACCCCTAAGGTATAAGGTTGTGAGGATTAAATGAGATATTTGGAAAGTATTTTGTAAACCTTGAAGAGCTATATAAATGTCAGTTATAATTAGTTATTATTACTGTCTTCCCATGATGCTTTTGGAGCCCTTAATACAGACATCTCTGCATAAAATTCAAAGTTTTCATCTAAAATCCATCCCTTAGCCCCTTTTAGAATTAAATAATTGAAGAACACAAAAGCAATTAGGTAAGATTCTTGAACGTGGAAGCATTTAAGATAAATTTATTCCAAAATTTTGTATTACTTCATATAACATGAAAGATTTGTTAGAGTGTGACACAAGCAATAGGTATTGTGTCCTTCAGATGGAAACCTCCAATAATGAAACATGGAGACTGTCTCATGAAAGACATGGGGTCTGGAGAGAGAGGCAGAGACAGAGACAGACAGATAGACAGACAGACAGAGACAGAGACAGAGACAGACAGAGAGAAACAGAGACAGAGAATTAGAGACAGACAGACAGAGAGAAACAGAGACAGAGAATTAGAGACAGAGACAGACAGAGAGAAATAGAGAGAGAGAGAGAGAGAGAGAGAG
>NW_025357009.1:0-7723 GCF_016433145.1 Gracilinanus agilis
GAGAGAGAGAGAGAGAGAGAGAGAGAGAGAGTTTCTGGCTAGGTTTCCTTGCAATGTTTGTAGGCCGATCAAGCTTGTGAGTGACTTACTGTATTCCAGCCCAGGCTGTTAAATGTGGCATTATTACACAGGCAGTCTGTACTTAGTTATGGAACCTAAAAGCTTCTCCTGGAGAGGTCGATTTTCTGCATCACCCTCTTCCTCTTCCCCCAATTTAAAAAAAAAAATAGGACCCTAGTGAGTTTTGTACCACCCTGAAAATTACCTTGTATGCCAGAAAATGTGGCAGTGGAGACTTTGTTTAAACAAAAGATGTTTTTACAACAGATGAAAGTGGCCAAAATTTCTGCATTTCCATCCAGATTTTTTTTAAATTGTAGGAATATTGGAACCATCCCAGTTCTTTTAGTAGGATTTCATGAACACTTTAACTGTAGCTTCAAGTTGACCTCTGGTGGAATGTTGTTTAAATACCCCCCCACACACCCTAGTCATCCCTAGTTCTTCCCAGGCTCCATATTTTTTTTTTAAGAAGGAGCACCATGTGTGGGATAGTCCAACCAAAGGAATTACTTTCCTGGGTAGAAATGTGAGTCGCTAGAACCCTTGGATTCCAAGGTGATAGTGCTGACTAAGCTCTGGTTCACTGTTGTAAGTATGGCAGCAGGGAGAACTGACATCCCAAGGGCTGGTGATAAGGATTCATATATTAGTGTCCCCAGCCCTCCTTTTTTTACTTTGTCCTACACAGGGAATTATGGCATGGAAAGAATCCAGAATTTGAGGTCAGAGGGTCTGGGTTTGAATTTTTGCCCTGCTTCTCACCGTCTGTTACTTTGAAAAGTCACTTTGCCCTTAAACCTGGCCTTCAGTTTCATCATTTGATAAAAGAGGGTAGAATGAGAAGACCCCCTAGAGTTAGTAACAACCCTAAAACAATCATTTAAGTATCTCTGGGATGTAGAACAAATCTTGACTTTGAAAAGGTTCTTCTCCCCCTGGGATGCTTTTTTTTTTTTTTAAGAGGCTGGAGTAGAATTTTCTTCCTCTGAGAATATCTATATCAAGTCACTAATACTTTAGGCTTATGGGAATCCAATTTATTACGCCCATCCCTCTGGGCCTTTTGATAATGAATTTCCTTTGATCTATTTTGTTTATACTTATGTCCATGTTGCCTCCTCCAGGTAGCTCCTTGGAGGCTGGGAATATTTTAGTTATGTCTTTGTATTCTCAAGGCCTAGCACAGTGCCTGGCCCAAAGCAGACACTTAATAAATCCTTGTTGATAGATCAATTGAGTGAGTACTTGAATAAGTCACCTAGCCTCTGAGGGCCTAATTTTCCTCATTTAGAAAATGAAGAGGTCAAAAGAAATGACCTTTGAGATCCCTAATTGCCCTGGACCTATGTGCTTCCGATATCTTTTTCAAATCTCTTTTTAGTCAAGCAACAGACATTTATTAAGTGCTTACAAAGTCCCAGGCACTGTTCTAAGTATCGAAGATGTCAAAATAAGCAGAAGCATGGTCTGTGTCTTTAAAAAGCTTACATTCCAAAAGTGGTGACTTTTTGCAAAAAAAAAAAAAAAAAAAGTTACACACTAGATAAATAGACAGATAGATAGATAAATAGATAGATAGATGATTGGATGGATAGATAGAAATAGATAGATGATTAGATAGATAAATAGATAGATAGAGAGATAGATGGATGGATGGACGGATGGATAGATAGATAGACAGATAGACAGACAGACAGAAAGATAGATAGATAGAAATAGATAGATGATTGGATAGATAAATGGATAGAGAGAGAAATATATGGATAGATAGATAGATAGATAGATAGAAATAGATGATTGGATAGATAAATGGATAGATATATGGATGGATGGATAGATAGATAGATAGATAAAAAGAGATAGATAGTGGATGAATAGATGATAGATGGAGAGATATAAGTAAAGCTATAACACATATAATATTTGTACGTTGTATAAACATTCCAAATACATATATGTATATGTATATATTTCTATATATTTCTGTATGCACATAGATATAGATATAGATGTATTTTTATATATGCACACATTCACAATATATGTGGAAGTTACTATCAGAGGGAAAGCTTTAGCAATGTGTATGGTGGTGGGAAGGTAATCAGCAAAAGCCTCTACAGATATTGGAATTTTTTCTCTATCCAGTAAAGAATAGCTCATGGCTACTTCCATCTTCTTTCTCTCTTGTACCTCACTCAGTTGGCTGAACAAACTGCAAGTTGATAGAATTCTAGAACTTTTAGGGGCAAAGAAACTTTAAGGCAGCTATGTAGCACAGTGAATGAAGTGCCACTCCTGGACTCTGGAGGACCTGAGTTCAGTCTGGCCTCAGATATTTCCTAGCTATGTGACCCTGGGCAAGTCATTTAACCCCCATTGCCTAACCTTTGCTGCTCTTCTATCTTAGAATTGATAATAAGTCAGAAGGGAGGGACAGCTAAGTGGCTCGGTGGATAGAGAACCAGGCCTGGAGATAGGGAGTCCTGGGTTCAAATCTGGTCTCAGATACTGCCTAGCCAAGTGACCCTGGGTAGGTCATTAACTTTAACTGCCTTGCCCTTGCCACTATCCTGCCTTGGTTTATAGGCCTGACTCCCAATCCATTGAGCCAATTAGCCTTGGAACCAATGCTTGTATTCATTCTAAGACAGAAGATGAGTTTAAAAAAAAAATAAAAAGGTTTATTCAGGTAGATTGATTCCTTTGCTATATTTTTTTCACATGAAGAAAGTAAGCTGAGAAATAGTAGTGATTTGCCCAAGATCACAAAGCAGTGACAAAAGATCTAAGACTAGATCTCAGGGCACCCACCTCCCAGCAAAGGGTCTTCTCCACCAGATTGCTCTGCCTTCTTTTGTATTGACTTCATTGTCTCTTCATTAGAGGCCTTTTTCTTCTCTCCCTCCCCAAAATCTACACCCTGTGCTATCAGGGTCTCTAAGATGATCCAAAATTTGAGTAGAGACAAAACGAAAATTTCCGGGTTTTGAAAAGAAGGATTTGGCCTTATTAACTGGTTAATGCCACATATAAAGAAGTTTTAAGTTTAGACATTTACTCTGTAAGGGCTTCTGTGAAGTGAACTCCATGCCTGGAGGCATCTGTTTCTCCTGGCTTAAACCAAAGAGCTGCTGAGGAATTACTGTAATTTAACACCTATAATACATGTGTTAGAAGAGAGGAAGAAGCCAATTGTGAGGCTCGGTATGTTATATAAAGGGTGTGTATTATACGTGATCATTAAAGTTCCTGTAGCAAAGGCCATGGTTAAAGTGTAAGCCAATTTAGAGGGTGTGGATCGTAACTGGGAAGAGTTTTATGTGGAGCCGTAAACCCGTTTGGAACCTGATGGGGGGATACAGACGATGAGCCCAAATGCTTTGCAGGCCTCGTTGTGACTCAGTGGAGAAGTGCTGCGTTTTGATATCTTCCAGGAGGACGGTGCTGATAGCCCTTCACCAGGCTCTTCTGGAGCGAGATGGAAACACGCCAGCTGCACAAATAGGATTCTCTTACTCAGATTCAATCTGTTTCCTTCATCTCTGCCTAAAGGAGAAAAGGCCATATCAAGAACCAGCTGGCAAAACGGAGAAGAACTAGGGAAGCCCTTGCCAGTCATCCTTATTCCAGTTAGTATCTTCAAAGCAAAGAAGCCAGTTGGAAAACAACTGTCCCAGTTGGACATTTTCGCTTTAGATGCTCGTGGCCTTTGTGGGGTCAACAGAGACTTCTCTTTGTGAATCTAATAAGCTCCTGGTGCCTACCGAGAGAGAGGAAAAATGATCAGTCCTTTTGGGGGGAAGCGTGTTAAATGAATGGACGATTGTTTTACCCTGTATCCGATCTAGGGGACCAAGGTGGGAAGGCTTGCTTTTTAAGCGAGGCTGAGCAGTCAGCCCGGGTCTCGGAGGAGAGATGCGTCATGACGTGTCCATGAAAGAGTTCTGTTTCTCCCATTCCTTGTTTAAGCGTCGCACCCCCTTCTCCGGGCCGAGGAAATGTCCGGCTCTGCAGCTTGGGCCAAACATTAAGGAGACTTCCAAGCAAAAGTCCTGGATTAAGAATGTCAAGGAGGAGGCAGAAGGGGAGGGGGCCTTGTAGTGAAGATATCCTGGAAGGAAGTAAAATTGTGGGCAGCCAAGCAGCGTTTTATCACCAAATCTAGGCTACCCTTTTCTAAGAGAAGCATAAGGAAGATTGTGCTTGGAGAGGGAACAAAAAGATCCCAATGGCCAGAAGGGTTCTCCGGGCCCACCCTCCCTCCGTAACCAAATACCTCGTTCAGCCTCCCGAAATTAGATTAATAGAATTCAAACATAGGAGCGAGTCAATATACTTTGCTCGGGATGTCATGTGATTCTCTGCTGAGCTTCATTTGCCGGGATAAGTAACAATGGAAAATCAGACCAGCATGCTCGAGTAATAGAACCCTTGTACACTCACAGACATCTGCTTTTCCTTCAGTGACTTTAATAACCCTGATACAAATCTTAAGCAAACAGTTCAATTAGCCTTGGTCATCTTTCATCTGATAGGCCATTGTTCAGAGTGTTTCCTGTTTAAATCACTGCCCTACTCTTTGCTTTGTAAAGCCGGGCTCATTAGGGAAGCATCCAGCAGTTGTCCTGGGACAAAATGGAGCAAGACAGTTGACTGTTCTCTTTTCTCCCTTCTCAGTAGATAAGAAATTACTCTGTCAGCAGTGGAGGGGGGGGGAAGCTAGCTTTTCAGTAATCCCATTATCCAGAGATTGTAAACTCTTGGAGGGCAGAGACTTGATTTTTTGTCTCTTTTGTATCCTCATAGCTTAGCACAGTGCCTGGCATTAAATGTTGATTGAATTGAATTGTTGAAGGGATAGGGAAAATATGACAGCCAGGTAAGGTAGGCATTGTGTGGGTGTCTGTGTTTCTTCTGCTAACTTTTATCAAGGACTCTCTCCTTTTCTTAATCTTTAGACCCTTTTCTTTTTTCTTTTTCTTTGTTCTTTCCTTTATTAATACCCTAAGAAAGAAAGGAAGAAAAGTATTGGACTAGGAGTTGGTAGCCTCCCAGATGGATAGGATCAAAGTTTTAGAGATGGCTTTAACTCAAGATCCTTCCTCCAATCTTTTGTTGTTGTTGTTCATTTGTTTAAGTTGTGTCCAATCTTTCATGACCCTATATGAGGTCTTCTTGGCAAAGATACTAGAGTAGTTTGCCATTTCCTTCTCCAGTTCATTTTACAGATGAGCAAACTGAGGCCAGTAGGGCTAAGTGACTTGCCCAGAGTCACAAGACTAGTAAATGTCTGAGTTCAGATTTGAACTCAGGAAGATGACTCTTACTAACTCTAGGTTTGGCACTCTCTATGCTATGGTACCACCTAGCTGTATTCCCTGCCCCATCTTACAGATGAGGAAACTGAGGGAAAGGGAAATGACAATGACATTTCCAAGACAGCATAGCTGTTAGGTTAACTTGAAGCTGGGTCCTCTGATTCTCACCCTAGTGCCTTTTCTTCTGTACTGTATTGCTTTTCAGGACCTGTGTTTATATTAGGCACCATTTGATGTCCAGGAAGTCCCTTGACCTCTTTGTTTCTTCTCTCCGTGAGATCTCCAAATATCTATCCTTAACACCTCATGGAGGCTGAGCAGGCATAGATAAAGAAGGTTATTTTGTGGTGCCCTTCAAAAATTCCTTCAGACATGAAATCATATCATCCTCCAGAATTATGATACCATGGCTGTAGATATATTGACCAGTCCATCCCCCTTCCTTTTTCTTTTTCCTTATTCCCATTGTTCTGAGAGAATATGGTCTTCAACCTTGAGTCAAATCATTGTTACTGCTCTGCAGACACCCCGACTCCCACAATATAAATTCTTTAATAGAATGTAAACTTCTAGAACAAGAATGTTTACTTCCTTCCTTCCTTCCTTCCTTCCTTCCTTCCTTCCTTCCTTCCTTCCTTCCTTCCCTGCTCCCTATGCCTTGGGCCACTATTTAATAAATTCTTATTAAATTAAATCAAATTAACCAATTTTCCACAAAGAGGTATGTGTGTGTGCATGCATGTGCGTGTGTGTGCATGTACATGTGTGTATATGTGAAAGCTCTTGTCTAATTTTCATTCTTCCTATTGCTTGAGTTCCCTTGGACCAGTGACTCCCCATTTGCGTCTGAGATAAAATCAAATTTCTCTGGCATTTAAAGGTTTTCACAGCCTGGTTCCAGCTTTCCTTTCTAGGATGATTAGACATTCCTCCCCTTTACATACTCTACACTCCAATTAACCTGGCCTACTTGCTGTTCTCCATATAGAATATTCAATGTCCCACCTCTGAATCTTTGTATGGGCTGTCCCCATCTGCATTGGAATATTCTTCCTCTCTCCTCTCTGCCTCTTACACCCCAAAGCCTGATTCCATGCTCACTTCAAGCATAACCATTTTCTCAAATTTATTTGTTTTCCCAACGGTTAGTGTCTCCTGTAGATTTTTTTTTTAACTAGACTTCTGATTTCATTGGCTTAAGGAACATTTTTTGAGGAAATTCTTCCAATGTAGGTGAGCCCTGGCTCAGCAACTGGGTTGCCTGAGGAACTAAAAGATAAAGTAACTCTCTCAGCATCATACAGCTAGTTTGTGTGGGAGGTGAATAATTTTTAAAAATGTATCCTTTAGCTAGTTATTTGTTTGGATTATAAACTCCTTGAAGGCAGAGACCATCTCAGTTTTCTCTTTGTATTGCTAATGATTAGCCTGTAATGGGCACTTAGGAAGTGATTGTTGATTAATTCATTTTGAGGCTTTGACCTCTGGTAAATTCTGGTGGCCAGGGTAGTGCACACCTTCTTCAGAGAGATGGGTAGTCTCTCTGAGCAGTGAAGAATTGGACAACCAAACAGGCATCCGCCAAGGGAAGCAGGAAAGGAATTAATAGAAGGGGGGAAAAGCATCAAAGGGAGATGATTCACCATGTGAAGTTAAGTGAACTACATTACAACAGACACAGTGTCTGGAGAAACTAATTGCTCATGTGGTTAGGTGACTCGGTTCTACCTGAGACCTTCTTGACTCTGGAAGCTATTAAATAGAACAAAACTCTCTGAAAGCAGACAACTTCAAAAGAACGAGCTTTACTTTGAGAGAACGTTTTTTTTTTTTTTTAATAAAAAAAAAAAAACCTTCTTAAAGAATTCCGATTTAGAGTAGACGTTTTAACAACCTTTTGGCAATACAAAGGAAGAAGTTGGGCTCTGTGAAGCGATTATTATGGAAACCCTACTGAGCCTTTCCTGGAAATGCCAGGACCACAAAAATTTCTTAGCATTTGAAAAGATGACAAATGCTGACTTATGTGGACGTTGGGATTCCATTCCTAGGGCACTGTCATTTATTCCTCCAGTTGGCAGGACAGATTCCTTTTAACAGTAGATTGGATGTTTACACTGGTGACAGTTAGGAATGAGGAACTGGTTTCAATAAAAGAAAAACCAGACCAGCATGAAGAGTGAACCTAGTTCCAGAATTGATTATTCATTCTGTCTCCCTCTCTCTTTCCCTTTCTCTCCCTTTCTTCCTGCCCTCTTCTTTTTCCCTCTCCCACTTTCCCTCTCTCTCTTTTTTCACTCCCTCCCTCCCTCCCTTTCTTTCTCCCTCCCTCTCTCTTTCTC
>NW_025357010.1:0-2208 GCF_016433145.1 Gracilinanus agilis
TTTATTTAACATATTTATTTAATATATTCTTATTTGTAAATTTATATGTAATAATATATTTTAATATTCATTTTATAAAATTTTGAGTTCCAAATTATTTCTTTTCCTCTCTCCCTTTCCCCTCCCTGAGATGATAAGCAATTTAATTTAGTTTATACATATGTGATCATATAAAACATATTTCCACATCAGACATGTTATAGAAGAAGATGTATGTAAAACAGTCTTAAACTTAAAAATTTGAACTGGGTCCTTAAATATCTTACATATGAAAAACTTTATCAGTGAAACTTTCTGTAAAGATTTTTTCCTCATTTAATCTATTTCCTTTCTAATTTTAACCATATTGGTTTTGTTTGTGCAAACTGTTTTAAATTTCATGTAATCAAATTTGTCCATTTTACCTTCTGTAATCTGCCTTATACCTAATTTGGTTATGAACATTTCTCCTATCCATAGATCTGAAAGATAATTTTTTCCCCTGTTCTTTTAATTTATTTATGTCAACTTTTACTGGGAGAGCAGCATACCTCCCAGTTTGTATATGATAGGATGATGCATGGCCATTTCTGTATCCCTCAACAATAATCCAGGTCTTTTATGAATTTGATGCTGAAATGCTTTTTGGTTTTCCAAAATTTTCTGTGTTTTTTTTTTTTTTAATTGGATAGCCTTATCTTCCCACCTCCACACAAAGGTTCTATCTAGGCAGCTGTGGAAACCTTTTCTTGATTGGATCACACCAAGGCAGCTATAGTTTCTACTCTTGCTAAACTGGGTGGAAGAATCCATATACATTTCCCACTTCAACCCCCCCCTCCCCATCCCCTTAGTTCCTGGGCAATATATTTGCTCCTCAATCATAACCTTCTACTGAGTCTTTTCAGAATTTGGCATTGTGCCTAAATCCCCTTTCTTTTTGTTTTTCTGTTTCCCACTTCCTCTGCAGCAGCTGGGCCTGGTTATACAATTCACCTCAGGGCTTCTTGAAGAGTTCTGAGACTACTAAAGGGAGTGGGTGTTAGAACCAGCCCCATCCAGCTTGGGTACCTGCATTCAAGGAAGAAGGACCTACGCTAAAGGAGGAGATTGCTGTAGACCCTTCCAAGTTTCAGTGGGTCTTCTTTAGTCCTTCTGTGTTTCACATTCTTTCTCATTCTACCTTCTTGACAGAGTGAGGACAGGCTTAGGGCAGAGGTTTATTCCCCTTTGCCTTTTTAGATTCTTTTTCCTTTTTGTTTCAACCTTGAAGCATTTCTCCTATTCTTTTGAGGAAAATTTCATTCTCCTTGATAGAAAACAGAAATCAGAGAGGGATATCTCTACACCTTCCAACTTTTACTTCAACATGCCTTTTGGCACATGCAGTTACTTGGCACTAGTAGAAATACAATCTCTGTAGACCACTGGATTATTTTCTAACATCTCATTAGATTTTTCATTAAATTTTCATTATACTGTATGTTAAGAATTGTTCGGTCCTGTATATACTAGTATGCAGTATATATAAAAACCCTGTTCAATTCATGGTAATACTCTCAAGTTTGGAGCAAATGCTAAGAATGGCATTTAATGCACCCATGTTGACACTTAGTTTTTCATTAGCATCATTATTTTCATCGGAACCATCACCTGAAGGTAAGAGACTTCCAGTCCTAATGATTTTATTCCTTAGCTTTTACTCAGCATTTTGTTTTTACAACTCTCTGATGGCCTTATCATGTCATGTTATGGATCATAACTCTCTCTGTTGATGTTTAATATCCCCCAATAGACTGTAAATTCCTTGAAAGTGGTGAAAATAATCATTATGATGATAATAACTAGCATTTGCATAGTGTTTTTAAGTTTTCAAAGCATTGTATATGTGTGTATATTACATATGTAACAAGTATTACATATATTAAACAATGTATCAATTATATACTATGTATAATATTATATAGACTATATTACCATATAGGATATATAAAAGTTATGATTAATAGATTATCATATAATATATAAACATAAATTATATCGATTATATATAATGCCATATAATCTATATATCAGCTTTTACATTATATATTATATTAATATATTATAACAACATTCATTATATTGGTTATATAATGTATTATACATATTAATGTGACTTACATATTACATGTAAATTACACATAATAGATATACTATATACTATATATATATATATATATATATTTT